>NC_057739.1:31773939-31834484 GCF_004010195.1 Chiloscyllium plagiosum | reverse complement strand
AAAAGTAGAGGACACAGCACTGATCCTTGTGGCACTCCACTGGTCACAGGCTTCCAGTCTGAAAAACAACCCTCCACCCCCACCCTCTGTCTTCTACCTTTGAGCCAGTTCTATATCCAAATGGCTAGTTCTCCCTGTATTCCATGAGATCTAACCTTGCTAATCAGTCTCCCATGAGGAGCCTTGTTGAACGCGTTACTGACGTCCATATAGGTCACATCTACCTCTCTGCCCTCATCAATCCTCTTTGTTACTTCTTCAAGAAACTCAATCAAGTTTGTGTGACATGATTTCCCACTCACAAAGCCATGTTGACTATCCCTAATCAGTCCTTGCCTTTCCAAATACAAACACATCCTGTCCCCCAGGATTCCGGCAATCCAAAGTAAACGAGCAGGTGGCTGGAGGAACACAGCAAGCTGGGGAGTCCTGAAGAAGGGTTATACTCGAAATGTTGACTTTTCCACGTCCTGATGCTGCCTGGCTTGCTGTGTTCTCTCAGTTCTCAGTTCAGTGCCCTTTATTTCTATTCCATGTTCTTTGCCTTTTTTTTCCTCCTGGGAACTTTCCGATTAACGTGGAATGGTGGCATGGTGACTCAGTGCTATGCTTAAAAAAAAGGCAGACATCATGAAGGAGGAAGATGGATAAGAAGGGAGGTTTGTTCCCTCCTTGTCCCTTTATTACGTGGCACTTCTTTTATCTGTCTGCTAGATCCCCTTTGGAACATAATGGGAAGACTGGACAACAGGGTGGAAAAATCAGAGCTAAAGAAATCCACAAACCTTTTCCTGTAATGGATGGCACTAGACTGATGAGAATAATCAGCCTCTATCTTTGACTGCCCTCATTGGTTTAAAGTACTTTTTTTAATCATTGTTAATTTCCCTCTCCCTCCCCCCTTCCTCAATCCTTAATGCAATGCTTTTTGAAAAAAAGGCAACAAGGACCCATAACAAGGTGTCCGCTGAAAGTTGCTTGTCAAGTTGTAATCTAGTTGCTTTGTGGTTTTTGTTTGCAGATGGGGGCGAGGTACTGAAGGGCAGGATTTCTCCGTCAGGGTGGAGAACTTCCATTTTCTCCTGAGGTTTCATGAGTTAACAGGTCAAAAAGTAGAGCTATGCGCAGCGTAGACTCCGCTAATGGATTGAGTTTGATGGGAAATCATTGACAATTGAAGTGCACCTTAGAAGCATTCCCTTGTTGGCTCACGTGAGGGAGTAGAATTCTAGCAGAGTCTTCCTTGCAACTGAATACTTGGCAAAGCGGTAAGGCAGAAACACACTGTCACATGCGTGTCATCCCTGCATGACCTCCTGGTAAAGAAAACAAATATGAAGCTTGATTTGCTTCTCTGAGACCCTATCACCCCCACGAATATAAATAGTTGTCAAACATCATTGTAAGAGTCAAACCTCATGTAAAGTTGGACCCAGGGTTTTTAGCTGAAAGTTTTGTAAGTGTCCATATATCGCGGGTGAAGATTAAACATAGTTTTGCAGGGATCACAGCCCATTTCACTGCAGCACTCCTCTCCCTTCATTGGGACCTTGCACACACACTCCAAAAGAAGGCAGCATTTTGAGGATGCTTGAAGATTACGAATTCCCCTGAGAAGGTACAGCCACAAGAGCATAAACACTAGAAGTAAGAGTAGGCCATTCAGCCCCTCAAGCCTAGTCTGCCATTTGATGATGTGGGTAGGCTAAAGGTGAACAAATCCCCAGGACCAGATGGGATCTATACCAGGTTGATGAGGGAGGCAAGAGAGGAAATAGGTGGGGCCCTGACAGATATCATTGTAGTATCCTTAAACACAGGTGAAGTGCCGAAGGACTGGAGGTTTGGTCATGTTGTCCCCCTGTACAAGAAGGGTAGTAGGGATATTCCAGGTAACTACAGACCAGTGAGCCTGACGGCAGTGGTGGGAAGGTTGCTGGAGAAGGTACTGAGGAATAGAATCTATTTATATTTGGAAAATAATGGGTTTATCAATGATAGGCAACATGGTTTTGTGTGGGGGAGATCGTGCCTTACCAACTTAATAGAGTTCTTTGAGGAAGTGACCAAGTTGATAGATGTCATATACATGGGCTTTAGTAAGGCTTTTGATAAGGTTCCCCATGGTAACCTAATGGAGAAAGTGAAGTCAGATGGTGTGCAGGGTGTTCTAGCTAGGTGGATAAAGAACTGGTTGAGCAACAGGAGACAGAGGGTAGTAGTTGAAGGGAGTTTCTCGAAATGGAGAAAAGCGACCAGTGGTGTTCCACAGAGATCAGTGCTGGGGCCTTTGTTGTTTGGGATATACATAACATGATCTGGAAGAGGGCATTGGCGGTCTGATCAGTAAGTTTGCAGATGACACGAAGATTGGTGGAGTAGCAGAAAGCATAGGGGACAGTCTAAGAATACAGAAGGATATAGATAGACTGAAGAGTTGGGCGGAGAAGTGGCAGATGGAGTTCAATCTAGGCAAGTGTGAGGTGATGCATTTTGGGAAGTCTAATTCTAGAGCGAACTATACTGTAAACAGAAGAGCCTTGGGAAAAGTTGATGAGCAGAGAGATCTGGGAGTTCAGGTCCATTGTACCCTGAAGGTGGCTGCATAGGTTGGTAGAGTGGTCAAGAGGGGATATGGTGTGCTTGCCTTCATCGGATGGGGTATTGAGTATAAGAACTGGCAGGTCATGTTAAAATTGTACAAGACTTTGGTTCAGCTGCACTTAGAATATGGTGTACAGTTCTGGTCACCACATTACCAAAATGTTGACGCTTTGGAGAGGGTGCAGAGAAGGTTTACGAGGATGTTGCCTGGTATGGAAGGTGCTAGCTATGAAAAGAGGTTGAGTAGGTTAGGATTATTTTCATTAGAGAGGGGACCTGATTGATGTCTACAAAAACATGAAAGGTATAGACAGGGTGGATAGAGATAAGCTTTTTTCCAGGGTGAGAGGTCACACGTTCAAGGTGAGAGGAAAAGGTTTAAGGGGGATACATGCGGAAAGTACTTTATACCGAGGGTGGTAGGTGCCTGGAACGTGTTGCCAGTAGAGGTAGTAGAGGCAGGAACGGTAGATTCATTAAAGGTCCGTCTGGACAGATGCATGAGTGGGTGGGGAGCAGAGGGATACAGATCCTTAGGAATTGAGCAATATGTTAGACAGTGGATTTGGATTAGCACAGACTTAGAGGGCTGAAGGGTTTGTTCCTGGGCTTTAAATTTTCTTTGTTCTTTGATCTTTGATGGCTGATCTCACCTTGGCTTCAACTCCACTTTCCTGTCCAATCCCCATAACCCTTCAGCCCATTACTAATTAAAAACCTATCTATCTCCTCCTTAGATTACTCCATGACAATATAGTCTGACTGACTGACCCCACCACAATTTGGATTGCAAACTTAAAGCACAAGCTGTCTGACTGTGGTATACCGTGATACACCAATTTGTATCATAGCAACCAAGCCATGGGTAGTTAAATGATCAATGGGCTCAGCTAGATAGCAATTCCGTGCACAAAATGCTGTGTGGGTCTGAATCAAGCAAATATGTCATCTCCTCAAATGTTACTTGTGTAAGTGTCAACCCTTAACTTGTTGTCTAAAAGAACACTGATCTGAAAATTTTGACTTTTACATGGAAAAATATGGTATCCTTTGTTAAAGCCAAAACCAGCTATATATTTCCGTTGGACACTACTGTACTGTGCTGTCAGTCTGTAACGTTAACGTTTGAAACAATTATAGTTGTTTGAAGGTACAGAATTTGACAATTGCTGAAAAGGAGACGTTTAGTCAAAGCTTTTCAACTTGCGCACATCAGGAAAAATTGCAAGATTACCAGTGTTTATATTGTAGGAGAGGCAAGTACTGTTTGATTTGCAAGTGGACTCTATTTAGCAATCATATAAAATGGAACAAAAAGATAAAAGTCCCAGTCCCAGATTCCATCTTCCTTGTATTCCTTATCCAGCCACAACCCCCCATTCTCTGTCAGTCCGACTTCGTAATGCATATGGCACCTCAACCCTCGTCCCCTTCTCCCCATCTGTCACACCCTCAGCTCCACCAAAGAGGCAAGAAATTGATGCATTCCTTTCTCATTAAGATTTAGACCAATCATTCAGTTTCCCGTACTGCTTGACCACAAAGTCAAACCCCCTCAGAGTTTCTCCCTCCACCAACGACTAGACTCGAGCCTTAAAATATTCTCCAGCTTCACATGTTTTTACCACCTTCTCAGAGGCCCTCTCAGAAGCTCACCATGATCCTAAGATCCACCTCCAGATCCCTTGAACTTGTTCCCATCAGTTTTCTTCCCTGGTCCCTGTACTAATCGATATTGAAGCTGGTTCCCAATCCTCTGGTGGTGTCCCTCCCCCTTTCAAAATCACCACTGTCTACAAATCCAACCATTCCTATGAATGTATGGTTATCTTCCTACTCTTCACACTCCACAAACCTCAGCACATTTAATATTCTGCGACCATATTCCATTCCTCTCTAAGTTACACTCATCTGTTGCTCACATTAGTGACTCACATTAGCTCCCATTCCACTAATGCCTCAAAATCGAAAATTCTCATGCTCAATATTAAACTACTTTATGACATTGCCTCAACTTATTTTAATTAAAAATCACACAACACCAGTTTATAGTACAACAGGTTTATTTGTAAGTACAAGCTTTCGGACCGTTGCTCCTTCGTCAGGTAGCTAGTGGAGAAGGATCACAGGACACAGAATTTATCTTGGCAGCCCACTTACTTCCAACTTAAGTAACAGCCCTCCACCTCCTAACATCGCAGTTTTCTTATTCTGACCTCTTGTCCCTGAAGTACTCTGCCATCAGTAGACATGCCTTCAGTTGCTTAACTCTAGGATTTTACATTCTAGAATTAGGAGCATAAGAACAGAGAATAGACAAAAGCTCCCTTCTGCCTCACTCCACCATTTCTAGATCACCACTGATCAGTTGCCTCAACACCATTCCCTCTAGCACAAGGTCAGAAGTGAGGATTTTCACCGATGATTGCAGAATATTCAGCACCATTCACGACTTCTCAGATCCTGAAGCTGTCCATGTTCAAATGCAACAAGATCTGGACAATATCCAGGCTTGGGCTGACAAGTGGCAAGCAACATTTGTGCCACACAAATGCCAGGCTATGAGCATCTCCAACCAGATACAGTATCTTGACTCTTGACATTCAGTGGTGTTACCATCACTGAATCCCCCACTATCACCATCCTGGGGGTTATCATTGACCAGAAACTCAGCTGGACTCACAGCATAGTGGCTACAAGAGCAGGTCAGAGGCTAGGAATACTGCGGTGAGTAACTCACCTCCTGACTGTCCAAAGCCTGTTTGCCAACTACAATGCAAAAGTCAGGAGTGTGAAGGAATACTCCCACTTGACTGGATGAGTGCAGCTCCAAAGACACTTGAGAAGCTTGATACCATCCAGGCCAAAACAGCCCACTTGATTCGTACCACATCCACAAACATCCACTACCTTCACTACCGACGCTCAGTAGCAGCAGTGTGTACTATCTACAGGATGCACTGCAGAAAATCACCAAAGATCCTCAGACAGCACCTCCCAAAGCCACGACCACTTCCATCTAGAAGGACGAGGGCAGAAGATACATGGGAATACTAACACCTTCAAGTTCCCCTCCAAACCACTCACCCATCCTGACTTGGAAACGGATTGCCATTCCTTCACTGCGGCTGGGTCAAAATTCCGGAATTCCCTCCCTAAGGGCATTGTGGGTCAACCTACAACACGTGGACTGCAGCAGTTCTAGAGCATTACCTTCTCAAAGGCAAGTAGGGATGAGCAATAAATACTGACCAGCCAACAATGCTCATGGCCCATGAGTGAATTTTTAAAAATTCTCACACTGTCTCCATATCCCTTGATGTAACTGGAAATATTCCAGCCACTGGCTTGAACTTACTTTTGAATGAGCTTCCGCAGTCCTCTGGAACACAGAATTCAGAACCCTTTACATAAAGAAGTTCCTCGTCTCAATCCTAAATAGATTGTATTTTCAGTTTTTGTAGAAAGGTCCCTCTGTACAAATCCTCTGACCCACAAACTCTCATTCATTCTGAAGCACTGTCATCCTCAACTGGGGACATTGTACAAATAATCAGTGGCTATTATTCCATCAGCCAACATCAATGTGTAACTACCTAATTAAACCACTAAGATGGTCATTTGTCTAAAACAGCAGTCCATCAGGAAGAAAGAATTTATAACTAGGTTTCGACATGGTGTAAAAATAAACAAATTACTGTAAACAAACTAATGGACCATTAATTTACTGCAATATGACTTAAAGATGTCCCCCGTTCAAAAACCCCAAGCATAAAACTATTCATCTGCACATAAGACAGACAATAAACAGGTGACTTGACACAAATATGGATGGAAAAATGTAGACAGGGATTAAAAAAATCTGTAGATTAAAGTCAAAGCCACACTAGTGGTATGAGTTAATTGTCACAGTCGTTTTGATTTTTAACTTTGTGAGCACAACTTTGTCCACAGTGATAGTTGATCTTTGATTCAATAGATCATGGATGATCTCGGTCTTCTGTTATATTCGAATTAACCCTTTAGATTCTTAAGTTTTTTTCAGACAGAGGGATTAGATTACTTACAGTGTGGAAACAGGCCCTTCGGCCCAACAAGTCCACACCGATCCGCCGAAGCGCAACCCACCCAGACCCATTCACCTACATTTACCCCTTCACCTAACACTATGGGCAATTTAGCATGGCCAATTCACCTAACCTGCACAGTTTTTGGACTGTGGGAGGAAACCCACGCAGACACGGGGAGAATATGCAAACTTCACACAGTCAGTCGCCTGAGGCGGGAATTGAACCTGGGTCTCTGGCGCTGTGAGGCAGCAGTGCTAACCACTGTGCCACCGTGCCACCCATGGTTGGAGGTGGAGTGTATTTAGCACAGAGATAGGTAGGATCTTGACCAGTCGGGGATCAAGGGTTACAGGGTGAAGGCAGGATGATGAGAAGTATATCAGCCATGATCGAATGGTGGAGCCGACATGATGATGGGCTGAGTGGCCTCATTCTGCTGCTATAATATATGGTCTCATGGCTTCTTGTTTGTAGGCTTCTGATGCACTGCACTTATTGGCCTATAACAAACTGCAGACTGGACCTATCCAAAGGCTGTCATTATGCAGCTTTTCCTTAAGTCAAAGACTCCTGGTGCCACTCTGTCTCATGAAGTTTCCACTTCACTGCTCTGAAAAGTAACATATTATGCGTGGCTACAGTGTATACCACACAATCCCACTTGACCTTCAGCTGCAAATTAAAAAACTTCTGCTTTGCTTTTAGTGATATCGCTGTGGCCTACTTCCAGTTTCCAAAAGGAAGGAAAAGCTGTGCTTCCTTACAGCACCTTACTTAAAGTCTATCTCTTTGACCACTAAAGCATGACCTGGTATCTCTTGTGGTGTGCCTCCATTTTTTGGAGTGTGCCTATGTGAGGTGCATTGAGCCATTGATTTGCAAATGAAAGATTTTGTGGCTGTGATTCAAAAAAAATGCCACCTGTTTGGAAATGATGCTGAAAAATGTCGCTGTCACATTTAAAAAGCTGCACTTGGTGGGACAACCATGTCGTTTTCCCCATTTAACCCAGTTAACCTGATCAGACTGGCTTCAATTTTCTTTTACTGCCTTAAGATGTGATACACAATCAAGTGTTTGATTTTTGTTTTCTGACATATTTATAGTTGAAGTGCAGCAAGCTCTCTACAGAACCTGCTTGATCTGTACTTTGATCTCTGAGAGCTAAACAGTTGGCAACAAGAGGCTGATTTCTATATTTAAAAAGAAATCGGCGCTTATTCTGAATCAACTTGCCTGACTTGGATTTCTCCTCTTAAATATTCCCAGTAAACTGTTGCGGGCTTTTCCCAATGTTACCGATTGTGAGACAAATTATTGATATGTCAGTAAGACAATTAATCAAACTCATAGGAGCAAGCCTCAGAGAGTACTAACACGTTAATCACATTCAGGAGGTGAATGAGGGGAAGGGTATTAGGAATTGGCAAAATGGTAGCGTCTCCTTTAAGTCAGGAGGTTCAGTGCATGTTGAGCAGATTATGGCTGAATATTTCATACCATTGTATTTGAAATCCGTTTGAAGTGTGAGCCGTCTGCATCTGAGGGTCAGGTCCTGATCTGAGTAGAACAAGGGCACACGACATGTTAAATTCTATGGAGTGCTCCGTCTTCTCCGTTACCATGGTAGCGGTGGACCAAAGGCTGAATGAATCTGGGGCCCGGCGCATGTCTGTTTTGCAGGAAGCCAAACAATTATAGAGATTGTGAGGAAGACCTGGAAAGGTTCAGTGAGGGCGTTACCTAAATTCTGAGAGAGGAGGGTGGGCTGTGCACACTGGGGTCTAGCTTTAATATCACCCCAGATTTGCAGCTCTTTATTCACACAGTCAGGTTTTCGGTACGAATGTGCTAATTAAAACTAAACTCTCGACTGTTGAGCTGGCAAGGCTCAATTTACTGCAATTAAATCTGGTGCACACACTGTCAGTGTAAAACCTGAGCTTGCAAAGTGTGATTTTAACACGAACATGCTCTTACTGAAAGGTTTTTTTTCACAGGGCGGGAGTTGTTCAGGAAGGAAGATGAGGCTGTTTGGATGCTAATATTTATTGGCAGTCGGCCTGTATGCTTCTGTTAATGTGAAGTTCCTCTTTTGCATAAAAAATTGGTTCAGCAGATAATTTGAATTAAGCATTTGAAGCAACACAGCACAGGAGGTTATCTTTGCACAAAATAAAATCTGAATGAACAGATAAATTAACTCAACAACTTCAAATGAAGAAGAGAAGGCTCCTGGACATTTCGTTGCCCCGTAAATGATAATCTTGTGCATGTGTGATGAGCGACAATGAAATTCTTCCAAAACAGACTGTTTAATTTTCAAATATACACACACACACTTCCAAAACCAGTTTGATTGCCTCCCCTCCCAAACAAAACATGCTCGACTCCACATTCTGACAGAACAGTGTGCCTTTCCTCATCCATCTGCTGCCCCTTGGTGACATGACATCACCTTTTGGCATTGAGCTGGCTTCTGTATTTACTCTGGTTTTGTTTTCTGCTATTTCTCCTGATCATCTCTGTAACACTCAAGGACAGGCCCAGCCTGAAACCCTTGGCAAGCAGGCCTCCATCTGAGCTAAGCACTGGGCAGTCTGAAGCCATCATTGTCCTTTGATGCTGAATTCTGTCCCCTCTTCCCAGTGTCTCTCCTCAGACTGGATGTAGCCAAGACCATGCACAACCTTAGCATCGTCCGCTCTGAGCTGACTTTCAGATCCCACTCCCTGTTGTTTGAGGTTTGGAAAGGGTTACTGTTGAAAACTGCATTAAGCTCCACCTGATATGATGATGTCACAAAGATTTGGGTGGGGGCAGGCAGAACGTCCAAGGAGTTTACCCATAGATCTCTTCGTAGTCTCAGTAGCGATGTCTAACACAGTAATGTCTCCATTTGCTACAGTGCAGTAACCTTGGTTAAAGATGAGAGCCGCTGTTCCTTAAGATTCACTTGTGGTTTTCCTCTACAACTGTAAACCAAATAGGGCCTTCGACCCAGTCAAGGAAAGTGGATGATAGCAGCAAACTTTCTCAATACATGTACAGCTCTAGTCTATCACCAAAACCCCATCAGCTCTGCCATGATGTCTGTCTCCAACTCCATTCTCTTTCTGTTTCCCACTGTTCCACCTGATGGATAGGTCAGGAGGTGTGTACAGCATTTTCAAGTTTCTTTTGTGTGTTCCAGGCAGTTACGAAAACCTTTAGACAAAATACAAAATTCTCACGGCCTACCGTCATACTGTTGCTGAAGAAATGATTACATACCCTTTTGGATGTGGTCGTATTATCAGCTACAATTCTCACTGTAATGGCATTGCCAGAAAGTATATTTTTCAGGGAGGAAATCTGTGTCTGAGCACTTCTTCTCTATCTTGTGTTCTGAGCAGATAATTTGTGTTGATTCTGAATACTGGTCCAGCATTAGCAGCTCTTGTGCAGAACGTCTGGATGGGAGAGAAAAGGATTCTCAGTCTCAGCCTCATGTAGAATATAGAGGGAGTAATTCTGACTGGGGCTGGGGAGGGCTGGGTAATTCCACAACATGGAGTCTGATTCTCTGGTGGGTGGGGGGGATTGGGAATTCTGTAGCACGGGCTAATAATTCCCTGACAACGGGAATAAGAGAGGAGATATTCTAGAAACCCTCAATCTCGGGCTTGGGTTCAACATGATTTAACTTCACTGTGAAATATTTCCCTGCACACATGCTCAGTAGTTGTTCTTGGAGTAAAGAAATAGTTAAATAGGGCCAGGAGCAATGAATTCCATGGCAGGAGTGGTTTACAAGGTATTATATGGCAGGGAGGAATATTTTTATTTGTATCTGTTACTGGCTGGGCCAGCATTTACTCTCCATCCCCAACTGCCTTTGAACTGAGTGGTTTGCTAAGGTTCTTAAGAGGTAAGCAGTTGCATTGGGTCTGGAATCATTTCTTTCCTAAAGGGCATTAGTGATTCATTTTTAATGGCAGTCAAGAGTGGTCATATGGCTGCAGTTAGACATTGTTTAATTTCATTTTTTTTCAGTTGGATTAGAATTTCTCCATCTGCCATGGTGGTGTTTGAACCAATATCCCTGGGATGTTAGACTTAAACACAACCATTGAGATTACCACTGTGTCACTACCTCCCCATAACAATTCCTAATGGTCTGAGTGGAGGAATTTCAGGTCTCAAACTAAATAATTGATAGTTTACAGTGTAGTGTTTTAATGGAAATGCTCAGAGATTTAACAGAGATTATTTATGCACACTGAGTTTATTACTTGCGTTTTAAAAAATGCAGTGCAATTGTTTTCAATGACCCAAATATATTTTCGTGCAATCATACAGATCCTGGGAGTTATGAGATTAATTGACCCTGGCCCAAATGATTTTTACAATTAATTCAGTCTATTGCTGAGTTATTTTAAGTTGGGCGTAGGAGAGTCTGGGTGAATCTCTGTGAAGATGAAGAGCTATCAGAAATAAGAATAAATGTGAAAAGGGTTCAATATTTCTGCAATGCCTGTTTTAGTGATAGTGTTAGTTCTGATAGAAGTTCCCTGTTTGCCACAAGTGATTTGAACATCAATTTGGACAAAGGTTGGAAGGGATCAACATACAATTCACTGGGGTGGCATGTTGGTTCAGTGGTTAGCACTGCTGCCTCACAGCACCAGGGTCCTGGGTTTGATTCCAGCCTCAGGCCACTGTCTGTGAGGATTTTGCACATTCTCCCCGTGGGTGTGCTCCGGTTTCCTCCCACAGTCCAAAGATGTGCAGGTCAGGTGAATTGGCCATGCTAAATTGGCCGTAGTGTTAGGTGCATTAGTCTGAGGGAAATGGGTCTGGGTGGGTTACTCTTCGGAGGGTCGGTATAGACTGGTTGGGCTGAAGGGCCTGTTTGCACACTGTAGGGAATCTAATTTCAGTTTATTTATCAAGAATTCTTAAACATGGTCTGACGTACATTTTAAGGAGGTAAAAATCAACGAGGTAAAATGAAGGGCTTTTGCCCAAACGTCGATTTTGCTGCTCGTCGGATGCTGCCTGAATTGCTGTGCTCTTCCAGCACCACTGATCCAGTACATTTTAAGGAGCTCATCGATCATGATCTACTGTCCAGATTCGGCCCATTTTCTGGCAGTAGTTACATGGGGGATGGTTGAAGGGTGGTCACTTTTCCGGGTGCCCAGCTGTTTGCCTGTTGTGAGGCCCTTCCAGTGTGGTTTCTATGGGGATTCAGCTGGAATATCTGCCCATAGATGGATAGGCTTATTGGAATGGTGTGCCAATGGCAACACAACAGCAGATGTTCCCTTACTGGTGCCTCAGGGAAAACCTCAGCATTCAGCAGACACTTCAGTTGCTGGCAGAGGCTTCGAAAACCTAATGACCCACAGTAGATTGACCAGAAACTGGAGCACCAACCCACTATCGGCAGCTCTTACATCTCATCGGGATTTAATCTGCACTTATTTTCAAGCCACCCTTGTCTTAGGCAGCTCCTGCCATTCCTCCATCTTATGCTATCCCATCATTCCTTAAAGATGAGCAAGGAGCCTTCTGAACAAATGCATCGCTGATCACCGCCGTGATATGAATGAAGTTAAAAATCCCATGACCCCAACCAGAGCCAGAGCTGGAAAAGCGCAGCAGGTCAGGCAGCATCCAAGGAGCAGGAGAATCGACGTTTCGAGCATAAGCCCAACCAGAGCCAACCAACAATGTGTCTCCACAGCACTTGGTGAAGTAATAAATGACGCAGTGATATTTTCTGCTGTCTGTGAGGATGAATTCTAATTTCAGAGTCCACAAGAGGTATCCAAATGACTTGCTCTGCAACAGGCTCAGGGCTGATTGTCTAATTAAGAACACAGCAAGTTTACAGATCAGCAGTAAAGGCATCTTGTATTGCAAATGATGTCCCATCCTTCCTTGAAAAGGTCAGCCCTTTCGTTCATTATTCCTGTGCTTCTCCCATTTGGTGCTTAATATTAACGCATGACTATGCAGAATACATGGATTGTCCTCCTTCCTATTAACATGGGAACTATTTTTCAGTGCAAACATGCAGTGAAGACAACTAAATGGAGAGTAAATATCTCAGGAGGTTTTTTTTTGGAATAAGATGCTTTGGAGTGGCAACAAATTGTCAAATATCCCAATTTCTGTGCGAGAAGGTTCCTTTACATGGAATGGGGAAGGCAGCCTTTGATTAGATTGACACCTACACTAGCCTTTCCTCAAGACCTCTGCTGATATCACTCTTAGATTTTCTTTTCTCTTAGTCAATGCCTGTTTTTGATACAGGAATTGATTCAGTCTTGAAAGTGCCAATTTCTTCATCGTGCAAAAACCCATTAGACTTTGTGAAAAAAGTGCTTTCCAGCCGTCCTCCTAAACAGCTTTGCATTCAGTTCACATCCCCTTTTTCTGCATCCCCCTTACTAAATCTTTTTATCAATTTGAAATGCTTTGATTCACTCGCCCCTCTATCCCCACAGTGACTAATGTTTGCACAATCTGTCCCCAAAATTGAATATCCGATGTCCCAGTATAATTTCTGTTGAATCTGTACTGTAGCTCCCATGAGACCAGTATATTTCTCCTGAGGTGCGCTCTGACAGGGTCATAACAAGGTTCTGGAAAACTGAAGCATAACTTTCTCCTTTTTTGTAATATGGTCTCCTTGAGATAAAGGTCAACCTTTTATTAGCCTTTTTCATTGCTTCTTGGCTCCAGTGAGCTAACATCAATGGATTAGTCAATGTTGACTCTCAAATCTCTTTGCTCCTCCACAGTTCCTCAGTGTTTGGAAAATGCTCCATCTCATTGTCCTGGGGTCCAAAATGGATGTTGTTGTTCTTTTCTGCATTGAACTGCAGTTGGCATGGTTTTTCCACCACACACTAAATCCGTTTAGAGCACAGAAAAGAGAGCAGGAATGAATTTGGTCTGTTCAGGTTCACCAGGGTCTTTAGCTGTTTATGACTTAGTTGGAAGGATCAAGAAATAAGACATCCCGTTCTGTTGACAGTCCAAAGGTAGGTGGGAGCCGGGCTGCGAGGGGAAAGGATTGCAAAGATATCCAAATAGGGCAGTACACAAGGCGGTTGATAGTTGGCATATTAAATGGGAAAGTGTGACATTGAGATTGGTCTGCCCAATGGACTGTTATCCATGCGCTGGAATCTAGATATCTCGTGACGCTTGCATTTTCCATTGCCACTTTAACATGACATCTGCTTTCATAACCCAGGCTATGGTGAAACATTCTGTTGCTTGGTTCACTGGAAAGCCCTTTCCAACAGTGGCAGTCCCAGTCCAGGGCTGTGGGAAGCAGCTGGAGAATTGTGTGCTCCCTTGCTACTGGTGTTATTGTTGTTGCTTGGGGGGTGTGAGCTGCACACATATTGCTCCCACATGACACTGTCCGCCCACTCTGTCGTTGCTCCAATGTTCGATGGAGGCAGATTGGAGGCCATGTATTTGTCAGCGCTGGTGAATAATGATAGACAGGAGGTCCTGCAAAGTGGAGTAAAAGGCAAAGTCGTCACAGTCTTGCCAGACCATAGGGCTGATCTCTCATTAGAGAGAGAAAAATGACTGCTAATGATTTAACCTTGAATAGAATCCCTTTAGTGTGGAAACAGGACATTCAGCCCATTGAGTGGATACCAATCCTCTGAAGAGTATCCAATCCAGACCCATCCCCAACCCTATCTCTGCAATCCTGTATTTCCCAAGGCTAATCTCTGAACACTATGGGGCAATTTAAGATGGCCAATCCAGCCGAACCTGCACATCTTTGGACTCGAGGAGAAAACAGGAGCACTTGAGGAAGCCCACACAGACACTGGGAAAATGTGCCAACTCCACTTGGTGGCTGCAGGCTGGAATCGAACCTGAGTCCCTGGTGCTGTGAGGCCTCAGGTTAGGGGAGAGTCCTTCTTGGGAACCTCAGCTCGTGTGGGAATTGAAACCTGCTGTTGGTGTCACTCTGCCAGCCATCCAACCATAGAGTCACAGAGTCACAGAGTCATACAGCATGAAACAGACCCTTTGATCCAATCGTCCATGCTGACCATGTTCCCAAACTAAACTAGTCCCATCGGCCTGTGCTTGGCCCATTATCCCTGTAGAACTGCTAATGTTTAGGCACTCTCTAAATTACTGCACTGCGAGTGGTAAACAGTTGAATGTAACCTCTGGTTTTTAAGGCCCATTTCTAGACCATTAAAACCTGTATGTGAACGAGGATTAAAACCCAGTAGTTTACAGCATTTGTGAAAGTATTGGTTCTGACATGAGTGGAGATGGTTAGGGGAAGGGTTTTGAAGTACAATAAAGGGAAGGTTTTGGCTCATTAGGATTGACCGGCGTATGCTGATTATTCCATTGGCCTCACCTAAATATCTTCGTTTTGAATGAAAACAAGACCATGAAGTGATAAACACTAATGCCTGCTCCCATTTCATTAATTGCAGAATACTGACTACACACCGGGGACGTGGCGCCGAACTGATGTACACTTGGAGAATCCAGAATATCACACCAGATGGTATTTCAAATATTTTCTAGGAAAAGGTAATGCCACAAAAACTGGAAGTTGTGTTCTTACAGGTCGGACAGTGTGAAATGGCTGCCAACAAACTACTATATACGGACAGCTTGCACTGTGTGATGGCCCAAGTTGACCTCTCCTCCTGCTCTGCCGTTTGTATTGTTCCAGAGCTGCAAACCGTTCAATTTGTGTGGATTTAATTTCACAAGTTTTGGATTTGACCTCAGGCATCAAAAGTCTTCACTTGCCCTGTTAGTCATTGTTAGGAGGCTGAAGCACATCCAACATGACCATGTTATATTGTCTGGCAGCAACTTGCACTGTACCCACTATAAAAGTGCTTGTGTAAGCAGCGTATTGGTAAATGTTTAATGTGCAGAGATAGGCTGGGCTGAAGCTCTACTTTCTGAGAACGTTACAGGAGAATATGGTGTTATGGTACAAACACTGACTCATTTTACAGTGCCCATCCCACCAGCTGTTGAAACAGGATACTGCACTTGATGCTGTAATGAATTTGAACTTGTCACTGTCTTAGAGATTAGTTTTCCATATTAATTATTCTGCCATTGTGAAAATTGCTGAGAGACTACAATCTAATTTGCACAGATATTGAACATGAAGATGTTGGAAATGATCCAAAATCTAGAATATTTCCTATTGTAATTTAATAAAGAGAACTAAAAAAATCTATCGCTCCCCTCTTCACTTACATCTCACCAAGATTTCCCCTTCATGATAACAGATTTTAATAACTACTCAAGTTTATGTGTTCAACAAGCTGGAACACTCTTGTTCATGTGTGGAATAGTTGTTGGGGCATTGCAGGTAACAGGTGCCCACAACTCGTGAAGAGAATCCTTACTAAGACCATTAAATGTTAAGTGATCCAGCCTGTGCCCTGTTAAAACTGAGTTACACATTGGACTATGAAGTTATACTGAAGGCAACATGAAACCAAGCAACATGAGATAGCTCCAGGAGCTTTTACCTACTCAGGTTTAACGTGTTCAGGAGCCAGGCCGAGAACCTGAGTGACTCTTCCATATTTTCATAATATGTAATCATTGTTGTCCACTCCAATCTCACTGATCCCGACCTCTGCAACCTCTTTCAGTTCAGCACACCAGTCAGTAATTAGCCTGACCAATGCAACTCTTCTCTTTCCTATCACTTTCACTCCCCCTTCACTCTCCCCTCTCTCTTAGCTCCACCACTGGCAACAAGTGTCAGTTCTCCCAACCTTGTAGATTCTGGAATTTACACCGGTGACCCTTTCCCCTTCCTACTTTCTTCCCTCCCCCTCACTCACCCAGCTCCCTCAAATATTTCTTTACAACATTGTGTCCTTTCAGCCGTCTCCCACTGCTGGGTGTACAGGTTCTGTAAAGCACTTTGAGACATTTTGTTAAAGGTGTTATTCACTCCACATTCAGGTTGAGAGTGTTCTGCTTTTAAGGGGATTAAAACTCTCATAAGTACTGGTTTTAGCTAAAATGCGAGTTGCAGTATTCAGAGTCCCCACAGACAGTCAGTGCTGAAGGCTGAGGGACATTGAGGTTCATAGCCTGCTTCTTGCGTGGACCCTATTTCTAAAAGCTTCTATTTTACCACATCATTGACAAGTCTGTTCAGCAAGTTTGCTACAAACCTGCTGGCTTTTTTCCGGCTCCTTACAGCATTACTGCGGGGATAAGACCAATCTGACATACACTGACCATGGGATAGTCTTTATTAAAGGATGTTTTATGGTGTATTTCAGGAGAGTCTAGAGAAATGGAATTAATTTCAACTTGCATGAAACACTATAACCAAAGGCAGCAGCATGACGGGGCAGGAGATGCATCTTACCACCCAATGTTTTCAAAGTTTGTTAGCCAGGCCCAATACAATGTTAAGTGATTGTGAATGGAATTGTGCATCTTGAAAATATGCTGGATGTTTCAGACTTCAAGCTGCATGTTTCCAATGGCCCAGGCTTTATCGTATATTTTACATTCATATTCAACTAGTATCCAACTACATATTCAGATGAAAAGTAATACCACCACCAGAATTCAAATTGTGATAGGTAAACTTACTGATTGGACTTATTCATGCATGAGGAGATTATACAGAAGCTGATAGAATAAGATAATATTGCTGTACAAATACAGTTGGTCAGTATGGAAACAGCTCTCTTTCTTAACCTATGAAAAGCTTCGCTAAATTGGAAAGAGCTTTTGAAGCGAATGACTGAACATTGCTGCAAAATGTTTAAGAGACATCCTATGAAGAAAGTCAACTTTCTGCTCACTGCTCAGTAAGGGAGATGGGAACCTGAGGTGTAGTTCCAGTGCACAGGAGGGTGAGAGTAGGGAGGGAATGGACAGGATTTCAGGGTCACAGGAGTGTGCTGGCAGACAGCAAACTGGTTTGAAGTGTGTCTACTTCAATGCAAGGAGTATCAGGAATAAGATAGGTGAGCTTGCAGCATGGATAGGTACCTGGGGCTTCGATGTTGTGGCCATTTCAGAGACATGTATAGAGCAGGGTGAGGAATGGATGTTGCAGGTTCCAGGGTTTAGATCTTTCATTAAGAACAGGGAAGGTGGTAAAAGAGGGGGAGGTGTGGCCTTGTTAGTCAAGGACAACATAACGGTGGCTGAAAGAACTTTTGACGAGGACTCGTCTACTGAGGTGGTATGGGCTGAGGTTAGAAACAGGAGAGGAAAGGTCACACTGCTTGGAGTTTTTATAGGCCTCTGCAGAGTTTCAGGGATGTGGAGGAAAGGATTGGCAAAACGATTCTGGGTAGGAGTGAAAGGAACAGGGTGGTCATTATGGGGGACTTTAACTTCCCCAACATTGACTGGAAATGCTATAACTCTAGTACGTCAGATGGATCAGTTTTTGTCCAATGTGTACAGGAGGGTTTCCTGACACAGTATGTCGAAGGGCTGACAAGAGGGGAAGCCACATTGAATCTGGTACTTGGTTAATGAGGATCAAAGAAGAGGCATTATCAATTCTAAATGGAGTGAAAATAGACAAGTCCCCTGGGCTGGATGGAATTTATCTGAGGATTGTCTAGGAAGCTAGGGAGGAGGTGTTGGAGCCTTTGGCTTTGATCTTTGAGTTGTCATTGTCTACAGGTTTAGTACCAGAGATCTGGAGGATTGTAAATGTTGTGCCCTTGTTCAAGAAGGGCAGTAGAGATGACACAGTAGTGAGCCTTACGTCTGTTTTAGGAAAAGTTTTGGAAAGGATTATGAGAAATAGGATTTTTAATCATCTAGCAAGCAACAATTTGATTGCAGATAGTCAACATGGTTACGTCAAGGGCAGGTCATGTCTCACAAACCTCATTGAGTTTTTAAGAAGGTGATCAAGCATTTGGATGAGGGTAGGACAGTTGACATGGTGTACATGGACTTCAGTAAGGCCTTTGATAAGGTTCCACACGGTAGACTGTTGGAGAAAATGCAGAAGCATGGGATTGAGAGTAATTTAGCAGATTGGATTAGAAACTGGCTTTCTGTAAGAAAGATGGAAAATATTCAGCCTGGAGTCTGGTTACGAGTGGTGTGCCACAAGGATCTGTTTTGGGATCACTACTGTTTGTCTTTTTTATAAATGACTTGGCCGCAGGCATAGGTGGATGGGTTAGTAAGTTAGCAGATGACACTAAAGTTGGTGGAGTAGTGGACAGTGTGGAAGAATGTTACAGGTTGCAGGGAGATTTGGATAAACTGCAGAATTGGGCTGAGAGGTGGAAAATGGAGTTCAATGCAGATAAATGTGAGGTGATTCACTTTGGGAAGAATAACAGGAAGACAGAATACTGACTTAATGGAAAGATTCTTGGTGGTGTGGATGTGCAGAGAGATCTTGGAGTCCATGGACATAGATCCCTGAAAGTTACCACCCAGGTTAATAGTGCTGTTAAGAAGGCATACGGTGTGTTAGGTTTTATTGGTAGAGGGATTGAGTTCTGGAGCCGTGATGTCATGCTGCAACTATACAAAATGCTAGTGCGGCCACACTTGGAATATTGTGAACAGTTTTGGTCACTCCATTACAGGAAGGATGTGGAAGCATTGGTAAAGGTGCAGAGGAGATTTACCAGGATGTTGCCTGGTCTGGAGGGAAGGTCTTTTGAGGACAGGCTGAGAGACTTGGGTCTGTTGTCATTGGAAAGAAGAAAGCTAAGAGAGGATTTGATAGAGACATACAAGATGATCAGAGGATTAGATAGAGCAGACAGTGAAAGTCTTTTTCCTAGGATGATGTTGTCAGCTTGTACGAGGGGGCATAGCTACAAAATGAGGGGTGATAATTTTAAGACAGATGTCAGACGCAGGTTCTTTACTCTGAGAGTGGTGAGGGCGTGGAATGCCCTGCCTGCCAATGTAGTTAACTCAGCCACATTAGGCAGATTTAAACAATCCTTGGAAAAGCACATGGATGATGATGGGATAGTATGGGGGATGGGCTTAGATTAGTTCACAGGTCGAAGGGCCTGTTCTGCGCTGTATTGTTCTATGTTCTATGTTCTAGTAAGGGCGTGGAATGCCCTGCCTGCCAATGAAGTTAACTCAGCCACATTAGGCAGATTTAAACAATCCTTGGAAAAACACATGGATGATGATGGGATAGTATGGGGGATGGGCTTAGATTAGTTCACAGGTCGAAGGGCCTGTTCTGCGCTGTATTGTTCTATGTTCTATGTTCTATGTTCTATGCTCAAAGCCCAGATGGAGCAGGCCCGACTCCCAAACACTGGGAAGTGATTCAGTCAATAGCGAGCATTTATGTGTAAACCTGTCACTTGATAACATCTCTAATGTCTAGTGCACAGTTCACAATAATTTCTCTAACAACCTGCCACTTCAAACCTGAGGTTCATTGGCTTCTTGATGAGGCAAACCTTGATTTTGAAATTCTCATCCTTGTTTTCAAATCCTTCCATGACCCTTTGGTTTGATTTATTATTGTCACATGTACCGAGATACAGTGAACAGTATTGTTTTGTGTGCTAATCAGTCAAATCATACCAAACATAAGTCCACCAAGGTACCTCACCTCTCCCAACATCCTAATCTCCTGTAACCCAATAATCCTCGGAACTATCAGTGCTTATCTTATTCTGGCCTCTCGAGCATCTTTTATTGCTTCACCATTAATAATAGTGTCTTTTGTTACACAGGAATAAGGCTGTGGAATTTCCACCTTAAACCTTTCTACATCCCTTTCCTCCTCTAAGATTCTCATTAAACCTGCTTCTTTGAACAAGCTTATGGTCACCTACCCTAATGTCTCTTTATGTATCTCAATATAAAAATGTGCTCTCTGCCGTCCTGTGTAGTGCCTTGGTCTGGTTGCCATGTTAGAGGTGTTATGTGAATGGAGCTGTTGTTGGAAATGGTTTGTGATCAATAGTTCTGCAAGTAATTATGTCCAATACATTAAAATACACCATGAAACCAACACTGATATGGAGCATAAGATGGCAAGGCTCTAGATAATTAATTAGCTTGATAGGGGACTAAAATTGATTTTTAAACTGATATAATTGAGTTTTATTCAGATGCTGAAACCTCTATTTGCATTTTACAATATCGCAAATTTAAGACAAGGTATTCAATATTATTTTCTGCTCAACAGAATGTGCTATTCTTTCCAATTGGCCATACATATTTGCTGTTATGAATTCTGGGATCTAATATGCTGCACTTTATTCTGAGATTCCATTGGCTTTCAACTTGAATTATCAAATAAACATTTCTGTGTCTGTTGCAGACTATAGTAAAATCAGTCACACAGTGGTGGTGCTCCACTTGGCTACTTGGTAACTGGTTACCTTCTTTGTAATTGTTATGATGATGTTGAAATCCGGCTGACGGGGTTTTCGCCAACTTTGGAGTGGTTGAGTTGTTAACAGTAAACTTTTTAAACTTTGATGTGAGAAGCAGTAGCAAAGTGTTATTTGTGGAATTGGACTTCTCGGAGAGATACTCATGTTGAATGTAAACGGCATGTTTCTTTTGTATTATTAAGATTGAGGATAAGCAAGTGGATGGTAAAGATTGATGAAGTAGCTCAAACTCATCCTTCCATGAATGGTGGGCAATAAAG
Source organism: Chiloscyllium plagiosum (assembly GCF_004010195.1). Classification (NCBI taxonomy): domain Eukaryota; kingdom Metazoa; phylum Chordata; class Chondrichthyes; order Orectolobiformes; family Hemiscylliidae; genus Chiloscyllium; species Chiloscyllium plagiosum. Next base: position 31,813,136 of record NC_057739.1, on the reverse strand, counting down.
GGGCTGGAGTGTACAATTCCACAGCCCTGCCTGACCCTGTCTGCTGCTGGTTTGATTTGATAGGTTGCCTTTAGAGTTTCTGTAGCACTGTCCCCTTAAGGGGCTGTTAATTAATTAATTTGGTTTAAGTTGATTTACTAGTTTTTCAAAATTCTATAAGGAGAAGACATTTTGTTACAATATCCCTTTCTAAAATGCTGCTCATTAGGTAATTAAGTTTATTTAATTTGGCGGAGAGGTAACACCTATTCCAACAAGTCCTGATGAATCTATCCCAACAGTCACTGGATCAGAGGTCAGATCAGTTTTCCTTAATGTGAATCCAAAGCAAGTAATGGGACCAGACGGAGTACCAGGCCGTGCACTCAGAACATGCGCAGATCAACTGGCAGAGGTCTTCTCGGACATCTTCAACCTCTCCCTGCAGCAGGCCACTGTCCCTGCCTGTTTCAAGAGGGCCAACATCATCCCTGTGCCTAAGCAGGCTCATGCAGCATGTCTCAATGACTACCGCCCAGTGGCCCTAGCTTCGGTGGTCATGAAGTGCTTTAAAAGGCTGGTCATGGCATTAATCAACTTCACCCTTTCCACTACTCTTGACCCACTCCAATTTGCCTATCAGACCAACAGATCCACGTCAGATGCCATATCACTTGCCCTTCACTCCTCCCTAGAACATCTTGACACAAAGAACAGCTCCGTAAGAATCCTACTCATTGACTAAAGTTCAGCCTTCAACACTGTTATCCCCTCGAGGCTGATTACTAAACATAGTGATCTCGGATTAAGTCCCACTCTCTGCAACTGGATCCTCAGTTTCCTGACCCACAGGCCACAATCAGTGAAGATTGGGGACAATATTTCATCCTCACTAACACTCAACACTGGAGCCCCCCAGGGGTGTGTACTCAGCCCCCTACTATACTCACTGTATACCCATGACTGCGTCGCCAAATACCAAACTAATGCCATTAAAGAATTCGCTGATGACACCACCATAGTTGGTCGAATCTCAGATGGCGATGAAACAGACTACAGACAGGAAGTGGTAGATCTGGAAAAATGGTGCACTAAGAACAACCTAGCTCTCAATGCCGGCAAAACCAAGGAACTCATTATTGACTTTCGACGGGTTGTTACATATGCCCCCCAACATATTAACAGCACAGAGATGGAACGAGTGGAGAGTGTCAAGCTCCTGGGAGTGGTTATTCACAACAAGCTTTCCCAGTCTCTTCATGTGGACGCACTGGTTACAAAGGCCCAACAACGTCTCTTTTTCCTCAGGCTGCTGAGGAAATTTGGCATGACGGCGAATACCCTTGCCAACTTTAATAGGTGTGGCATCGAGAGCATTCTGTCTGGATGTATCACTACCTGGTATGGCAACTGTACCATTCAAGATCAGAGACGGTTACAGAGACTGGTGAACTCGGCCCAGACAATCACAAAGGCCAACCTCCCATCTACAGAATCCATCTACCAGGCCCTCTGTCAAGGAAAGGCCGCCAGCATTTTCAAAGATCCATCCCATCCTGACAATGTTTTTCTATAACCTCTACCATCGGGGAGAAGGTACAGAAGCCTGAGCACACGCACAGCTGGTTTTGAAACAGTTTCTACCCTCCTGTTGTTAGAATACTGAATGGACTCACAAACTCTTAACATTCGCCTGTACCTGTGTTTTTATTTTTGCCGCTGTTTACCTATTATTTACTATCTATGCTACTTAACTCTGTGGTCTGCCTGTATTGCTCGCAAGGCAAAGCTTTTCACTGTGCCTCGGTACACCTGACAATAAATAAACTCAATTCATTTGATTGACTGGTTTTTGAAAGAATATAAATAGAGTGGGGAGGTGGTGCAGTGGTAGTGTTTCTACCTTGGGACCAGGAGATTTGGGTTGAAATCCCAACAGCCTCTGAATTGTCTACTAACACTCTTGAACAGGTGGGTTAGCAAATTAAAAATGGACTGGGGCCAATTGTCTAAATAGTGTGTGTGTGTGTGTGTGAGATGTATTTGAGGATAATACCCACAGCATGGATGCAATGCCATTCCAGCTGAGGTAGAATAGAATCCCTACACTGTGGAAGCAGGCCATTTGGCCCGTCAAATCCACACTGAGCCTCCAAATGGCATCCCAACCTGAACCCAACCCCAAATTTATCGATATAACCCTGCATTTTCCATTGCAAATCCACCTAGCCTGATTCATCCCTGGACACAGTGAGCTATTTAACATTGTTATTCTACCTAACCTGCACATCTTTGAATTGTTGGAGGAAACTGGACTACCTGGAGGAAACCCACGGCGAGAATGTGCAAACTCCACACAGTCACCTGAGGCTGGAATCGAATCTGGGTCCCTGGCACTGTGAGGCTGTGTCGACTTGGGGCAGCCACCTAACCCACCTCTCAGATTGGAAGTCAATGGCAACCTGCTACTGACAAAAACTGCCAAGAAAACAGCTCAGGATGAATCATAAAGAAACAATAAGCCAAGGAGATGCCTTTAGGCAGAGCACCATGAAATGGTTTTGACAGAAGGTGCAAAACCCTCGACACATGGCCAATCAGCAGCTCACTGAAAAAAAAATCCATTGGCCCAGAGATGAATGAGTGTCAAATTATCTGAAATAGACAAGAAAGCATCCATACTATGAAAAAATGGGACGCTGGGCTGGTAGATCGGTAGCGATATAGCAGAGGTATGTAAATGCTACGTTCTGTAGATAAATCCACTGTCAGGAGTAGAAGTTGTTTGAGATTTCCACTCGGCCATCTGGTTGGGAATCCATTTAACACTGAACAACAGTGCCCAGATCTTGGCACGACCAAGGTGTGTATCTCTCTCTCTCTCTCTCTCTCTCTCCCTCTGGAGTGCCACCCTTATCTCTGCTGGAGTAGTTACCACTTCAGTCAACATAATGTAAAAGAAAGTTAATATTGTTTCCGTGCCTCGCTTTTCAAAACATTGATTTACAAACCACCATCAGGTCCATAAGAGTGGCGATAATTCTGTTGAGAAGTTCTGGAAATTCAAACAGCTGAAGGCTCTAATAATATAGCAGAGTCTCTGGATGCCATGGCTGCCTGTTTGGCTTGCCCTCATGATATGACTCATAACCCAGTGATACTGTATGGTATTTGTGCCTTTTTAAAAAAAAAACTCCTGTCTGTCATACAAATCTGTCGGATGTGAAAATGCTCAACCTCCCATCAGTTTTTGCCCCATTTGAACATATGTGCAGTCATCAAATCCACACAATTACCATAAGCATCCCATATTTGAATTATTAATTCACTTTACATCTACATAAAAATGTATTTATCATTTCCCCACAGATTTTAACTTGCCTGAAATAATTAATTGTCAGATCATAATTTTACTATTTTAGTAGTGCGTGAGATTTATCGATAGGAACAAGTTAGATTTTCTCTGATGTTAAAACGGCTAGCACACTGCAGAAAGATGGAAAATGATATCACATTGTTCTGTGGTAACATTATTTCAGAATATTCTTTTGACGGGAGAGCAGAAGGAGGAAACGAGACGGCAACAGTTTGAGATTGCTCCCACACACACTGTTTGCCAGCCCAGGTTCATTCAACATATTCCTCCGTGTCAGAAGTGGGTACTGCAGATGCTGGAGATCAGAGTCAAGATTAGAGTGGTGCTGGAAAAGCACAGCACATCAGGCAGCCTAGACTTGGCAAAAGTGGGTACCTGCAGTTTCTGGAGATCAGAGTCAAGATTAGAGTGGTGCTGGAAAAGCACAGCACATCAGGCAGCATCCGAGGAGCAGGAAAAATTGACGTTTTAGGCAAACGCCCTTCATCAGGAATCAGGAATTTAAGATTCCTCTGTGTTCCATGCTGCTGTCTTGACTCAAAGCCTCAGTCAAAAAGCAAATGAGCACCAAAATAACATCTGACTCCATGTAGAAAAACCATCCAATCTTTTCTTTATAAGTCAAAAGCTGGAAACATCTATGGCAGTATTGCTTGGTGAAGATTTGAAAGCCTTCCAAGTCAGCCAGTAGTAACAAATTACACTTGTGTCAATATCACCAATGATATTTTAAAAGCCCTAAACAGAAATGTGATTGGACAGCAGAAAAAAAGTTGACTTCCAGCCAAAGTTGTTAAGACCACTCAATGATAGCCTAGCCAAGGAGGTAGGTTTTGAGGAGTTCCTTTCATCAAGAGAGCAAGAGGCGAGAGCATATCTGGAGCAATGAGCCTGAGAGTGCAGTGCCAATGTTGGGATGAAGGAACTGGGAGAATCAAAGATGGGGGGAACTCACAATTCTCTGAGGGTCTTACGCCTGGAGAAGGTTACAGAGCTGGAAAGATGTGAAATGGTGGAGGGATTTGAGCATGATAGTAAGGAATTTAGTATTAATCTGCAGTAGGTCAGTGATCTTCATCAGTTGGGCAAATGGGCTGAGGAAGTGTAAGGTCTTGAGGAGTGTTGCTGAACAAAGAGACCTTGGGGTGCAGGTTCATAGTTCCTTGAAAACAGAGTGACAGGTAGACAGAGTGTTGAAGAAGGCATTTGGTACCCTTGCCTTTATTGGTCAGTGCATTGAGTATGGGAGGTCATGTTGTGGCTGTACAGGACATTGGTTAGGCCACTTTTGGAATAGTGTGTTCAATTCTGGTCTCCCTACTATAGGAAAGATGTTGTGAAACTTGAAAAGATTCCGAAAAGATTTACAAGGATGTTGCCAGGGTTGGAAGGTTCGAGCTATAGGGAGAGGCTGTATAGGCTGTGGCTGTTTTCCCTGGAGTGTCGAGTGAGGGGTGACCTTAGGTTTAAGTCATGAGGAACATGATTAGGGTGAATAGACAAGGTCTTGTCCCTGGGGTGGGAAAGTCAAAACTAGAGGAGATAAGTTGAAGGTGAGAGGGAAAAGATTGAATAGAGACCTAAGGAGCATCTTTTTCATGCGTATATGGCGTAAGCTGCTAGAGAAGGTGGTGGAGGCTGGTATCATTACAATATTTAAAAGGCAACTGGATGGACATATGAATAGGAAGGATTTAGAGAGATATGGGCGAAATGCTGGCAAGTGGGACTAGATTAATTCAGGATATCTGGTCGGCATGGATGAGTTGGACTGAAGGGTCTGTTTCCATGCTGCACAACCTTATAACTCTATGATACTATGAATACAGGGGTGATGTATCCTGTAGATACAGGCAGCAGGGTTTTGCATCAGCTTAAGTTCATGGAGAATGAAGAATGGATGTTGGTCAGCAGAGCATTTAAATAATCCAGTGTTGAGCTAGCAACAGCTTGGCTGAGATTTTCAGTAGGAATAGAGGCATTATTAATGAGGTGACAATATGTGGTCTATGTGAGAGAGAAGTTCTGAATTTTAGATATTTGCTCTGGATCAGCTGGACACCATGGTTTAGGGAGACTGGCTTCATCATGAAACAGTGAAAAAAACAATGAAACATGAAACAATAAGTGGGACAGAATCCACGTCCAGGAATGGAGCAGTAATCGGGATTGAAGCAAAGCCTCAATCCTTGTTGTGTTTATACCTGAAGGAAATTCTAACTCATCTGTGACTAGCCAGCACAGCAACAAGAAAGGTGGTAGGCTTTGCGGTGGCAATATGGATGTTGTTAATGGGCCTTACACTGTCTCCCTAACATCAATGCAGGAAGACCAACACTCGGGCACTGCAGCAGGTGAAAGTTCATCATCGGCTTTTCAGCTGCTAGGGATAAGTAACAAGTTGCAAACTAGTTTTATCCACATCCCGAGGTGCAAGTTAAAAATGGACTTAAAAGGGAAGAATTCAGCTAATTTAATCCAGATAAGTGTGAGGTGATGCACTTGGACAGGACAAACAAGGAAAGCAAATACTTGATGGATTTGGAGTACCGAGGGTCAGAGGGACCTTGTTGTGCATGTCCACCAGTTGCTTAAGGGAGCAGGACAGGCAGATAAAGTGGTTAAGAAAACATATGGGATACCTTTCTTCATGAGTGGTTCTATTGCAGAGACCCAGGTGGTGTTCTGGGGACCCGGGTTTGAATACTGTCACAACAAATGGTGGAATTTGCATTCAGTACAAATCTAGAATTAAGAGCCTAATGATGACCATGAATCCATTGTTGATTGTTGGAAAAACCCATCTGGTTTCACTGATGTCCTTTAGGGAAGGAAACTGCCATCCTTATATGTGACTCCAGACCCTCAACAATCAGGTTGATTCTTAACTGGCTACAGCTAATTAGGGATGGGCAATGAATGCTAGCCTTGTCAGTGACACCCTCACTCCATGAATGAATGAAAAAAATTAGCTAAGGCATCAATTTAAAAGCAGGGAGGGTATGCTTGCAGCTATAGAAAATGTTGGTTAGGCCACAGCTAGATTATTGGCTGCAGTTCTGGAATCCACATTATAGGAGGGATGTGTTTGCATCAGAAAGGAGATTTTCCAGCATATTGGAGAGTTTTAGTTGTGAAGAGAGATTGGATAGACTGTGGTTGTGTTCCTTGGAGCAGAAGGGACTGAGGGGGTCACGACTGAGAGGTATGAAATTATGAAAGGAATGGACAGGAAGGAACATTACCCTTGATGGAGGGATCAATGACCAGGAGGGAGGGGTATAGGTTTAAGGTAAGGGGCAGGAGGTTTAGAGGAGACATGAGGAAAAGCCTTTTCACCCAGAGAGTGGCGGGAATCTGGACTCACTGCTGTAAGCATGGAGAGAGGATCCCTCATAACATTGAAGAAGTATTTAGATGTGCACTTGCAATACCAAGGCACACAAGGCTATGGGCTAAGTGCTGGAAAATAAGATTAGAATCATTAGATGACTGTTTTTGACTTGCAAGGACTTGATGTGCCAATGGCCTGTTTTCTAAGACTGTAACAGGAGGAGCCATCACCATCAGGTCATATTGGAAACAGGTGGTATGGAACGTACACGGTTAGACCTGGTTTTGTTCCGTGTCACGGATGTTGAGCTTTTGATGTGGAACAATCCAACCTCCGAGCTTCGGGAAGCAAAGGCTTGCTGCTGGTCAATCTCCTTGTGTTTGATATCTTTGTTGACAGGCAGTCTGATGGATTGGGTGGTGAGATGCCGTACTAAGATGCTGTGGCCATTCCATCTGGCCCTAGTTTCTGCTGGTCCAAGATGGCTTCCCAATGGGTGGAGAAACCAGTTTGAATGAAGACAGACAAAATAAAGAGTACAATTCTAAAGATGGTGCTGGAGCAGAGTGACTTGGGTGTATATGTGTGTAAATCATTGAAGTTGGCAGGACAGCTGGAGAGCATGGTTGATAAAGCAAACAGTTTATCCCAGGTTTTGTTAACAGGAGCACAGATGCTTTTTATGGATAGGACATAAACGAACAGACTTCCACTTGAAGTCAGACATCTGATGTATGTTGTTTACCAAAACACAGCCTTGGTCCAGAATATCCATACTTACATTATACTCAACATGCAATCTACCTCAGCGTCAGCCCAGTTCATGCATTATCTCTGGCTAATTTACCTATATTGCCTCTTGGTCTAGCAACAGTAGAACATTAAACTTCTCACCCTTGTTTTCAGATCCTTCTTTATCTTACCCTCCCTTTTTCTGTAACCTCCTTTGGTTTTGCAAATGAGCCTCAGAGATCTCTGCATTCCTCCAAACCGGGCCCACTACACAATCCCAGTTTTAACTGTTCCATAACGGATGGCTAAGCCTTTAGCTGCCTAGGCTCTCAGCTTTAGTATTGCCTTCCTTAGTTACTCTAACCTCTCTCTCCTCCTCAACAACTATCCCTCAACAACTTTAGGAAGCTGATATAACTAATTTAACCTTAATGTGGTTTGGTGTCGACATTCACTGGCTAATCGCACCTGTGAAGGGGCCAGAAAATCTCACCATATTTAAAGGCGCGATATAGAATAGAATATCCTTTACTGTCACGCGTACTCAAGTACAGAAGTACAGGAGTAGAGAAAAAAGTTTCACAATGCCACCTCTTATGGCACCATCTTAGGTACAAATACCTAGGTACAAATCTTAGATACAAAAGAGGAATAAAAACAACAGCAGTTGTATTACTTTACAGTGTTTAAAGAATACTTTAGAAACGAGACATGGTTAAAGGATTGACATTACAGTCAGATAAACAAATTACAAATAAACACTACACTGCAGTAACTCAGCACAGGGGCTTCTACGTGTGGTCTGGCCGCCCGCACCAGACCTCAATCCAACAAACATCCCTGCTCTGTTCCAAGCTTCCAGTCTGCTCCACACTGGCTCTCAGCTGCTCCAGGCTTCCTCCAGGACTGTCTCCCCTTGTAAACCGCTGCTCCAGGATACACCTCCAGGGCTCACCAGTTCCTCCGGTCCCCAACACAGGAAAAAATGAAGAGAGGGAAAAAAGAGAAAGAAGGAAAACGATAGGTGGAGCAGAGGAGTTCCAGCTGGAGTATCTAACTCTGCCGCCATCTTGCTAGCTACAAAGGCAAGTTGTCCACAGTCCCAGACTCCCGTGGTTGGAGGTAAAGGATACAACATTGATTTGAGAGGATGCAGGGGGGTTTACAAGGATGTTGCCTGGTATGGAAGGTATTAGCTATGAAGAGAGGTTGAGTAGGCTAGGATTATTTTCATTAGAAAAAAGGAGATAGAAGGGGGCCTGATTGAGATCTACAAAATCATGAAGGGTGTAGACAGGGTAGATAGAGATAAGCTTTTTTCTAGGGTAGGGATTCAATAACGAGAAGTCACACTTTCAAGGCGAGAGGAAAAATGTTTAAGGGGGATACCCGTGGAAAATACTTTACACAGAAGGTGGTAGGTGCCTGGAATGCGTTGCCAGCACAGACCCAGGCTTCTTGTCAATGGAGCCATGTTTCAGATTCAGTTGGGTTGGAAGAACTATAAATCTGCGTTTATCTTATCACGTTCTTTGTGAGTGGTATGAAGTCAAATCATCAAGCTTTAGGCTTAAGGATGTTGTAAATTGTTGCCCATTAGAAGCAGTTTTGCTTTAAAAGCAGATGTGCTCAGCAGCTTGGAGAGGGCTATGGTTGTGTGAGCATTGCATATTAGCAACATCTATCTTGCCTTGCATAGCAAAACTTTATTATACAGTCTAAAGCAGCTAGCAAACTCCTCTCTGCAACAATCTGTCTAACTTATTACAGCAGATCCAAAGACGACAGCATTGTATCATATGCTATTTTCTCACTCCAGATTTTATTTATTGCAAGCAATTATTGGTGTGCCTTTCCCTGATCATAGTGATTAATGCAACAATGTATTGGAAAGAAGTAATCTCTTGTACAAGTCAATAAACATGCATTTGTTGCATCATACAGCTTGTAATCAACATTGATTAATGCTAATCTTGTATGACAGAAGTACTGGCGGAAGACCTGTGTGTTGAAAAGTCATATTCTTATTCAGAAAGAATCCCATTCCATATTAATCAGTATATATATATATAAATTTACATCTCACAAAGGGCATGCTTCTTCTTTTGAGATCTTACATGTTTCTGTGACATGTTTGTGTCATGTTTTCTGTGTCATGTTCCTGTATCATTGTCAATTGTTATGTTAACATTTCCCATTGAAGTTTCTATGTCAACTGTCACAGTTACAGGCCTTGTCCACAAGGTGGCTCGGATTTTAATGGCCATGAGCTATGTCAGAGGCTATCTATCGGTGATCTATTAGAAGTTATGGAAAGTGTCTACTTATAATTATTGCACTTTATCCCTTGCAATTGTTAATGATGCCCCTGTTATTGCAAAGCAATCTATTCTGCATCATGCTGTAAGTAACCATGGCAGATGTGATATTACTTAAAATAATATGAAGGTGGAAGGAAGTAATAGTATGACGTTATCCTGTATGAATCATCTGAAATTTGTACAGTGCTTGCAGTCGATGAGTTAATCTTGATCCCTTAATTGTTATTTTGGCAGAAATTGTTCTGAATTTTGTTCTGAAGACACTTGCAAAGTCATCAACTCCAAAGCAATTCCAGTCTCTGAGGAAATGCATTTACATGTTTTCAGCTAATATACTGCTGGTATAGGGCTGAATGGCCTCTTTCTGTGCCTAATTTTATTCATTCATGGGCTGTACATGTTGCTGACTGGGCCGGCATTTATTGCCTGTCCCCAGTTGCCCTTGAGAAATTGCCTTCTTCAATCACTGCAGTCCTTTGATGTAGGCAGGTCCACAATATTGTTAGGGAGGAAGTTCCAGGGTGTTGACCCAGTGACCCTGAAGGAACTGAGATATTTCCAAGTCAGGATGGTGTATGACTTGGAGGGGAACTTGCATATGGTGGTGTTCCCATGTATCTGCTGCTTTTGTCCTTCTTGGTGGAAGTGGCTGCGGATTTGGAAGGTGCTGTTTCAGGAGACTTGGTAAATTTCTGCAGTGCATCTTGGAGTTAGTGCACACTGTTGCTATGGAGTCTCAGTGTGGAAGGAGTTGATGTTTGTGGACAAAACCCAAGCAATCTCAAACAAAAACAAAAGGAAGCTAAAACACATCTATATACCTCTTTCCACGTTATCCTCTTCACACTCTTTTACTCTTTTTCTATGTTTTTGTTTTTAAAATGATCTAATTTTTAATTGAGACATTAATTTAACCAACCATTTTGCTTTATTTACAATGTACTGTAATGGTCTCGGCTGATGGTAATACGGGGACAGTTCAGATTCCACAGTGAAACTAGACTTGATAGATCACAAGTTTTGTTTTTGCAATTTGATGACCTGGTGGTCAGCCACCATGCTGCCAATGCACTTTAGAGTCATAGAGATGTACAACATGGAAACAGACCCTTTGGTCCAACTTGTCCATGCTGGCCAGATATCCTAAACTAATCTAGTCCTATTTGCCAGCATTTGGCCCATATCTCTCTAAACCCTTCCTATTTATATACTCATCCAGATGCTTTTTAAATGTTGCAATTGCCCCAGCCTCCAAAACACAAGTTCACTTCACCAAAGGAAAAACCAACATGATAAAGGACAGTTTGGAATATCCTACCTTAAGCAGCAAAAAATAAAACTTCAACTCTTTTTCCCAGCCTTCCTTTACAGACACTCAACCCCAGTGAAGTATCAGTGCTATTTTCAATCTTTAATTTCTTATCCCACTTTTGACAATGTAAATGTTTATTTTTCGATTTCCTACACATACACCAGATGTGAGTCTGTCTATTAATGTCTTTCCCTGAGATACACAGACACTGATTTTGTCAGAACTGACCTTTAAGAAAAGCTCTATCTATTTGAACTTCTAAAGCAATTTCAAACTTCTTTCCAGCTCTGAAAGCCCAGAGACTGCCACCAGCTAATCTGCCTATCTCATGGTATGAGTCTTTTTCTCAAGTGAAACCTGATTGCATTTTTCTTACTGTCAATTTAGTAGACAGCACATCAGTTAACTTCCTAGAGAGCTTGCTAAAAATTTATCTTAAGTTAAATATTTTCTCATAAAAGATGTTTTTAACTCGCTTCTCAAAAAATGACTTTCTGATCTTTCTTTGTTTGTAAAAACAAATCCCCTTCATAAAACTAATATCAAAAACTTGTCTGGCAGTACTTTCAAAGGTAGGTCCACAAATGCTCATAAGACTTGATAAACTTGCAATACAGAACTAAAAAACACTTGTTACACAGCCAGTTTCCTGCTAAATCTCCTGTGGGTTGCTATGTTCTGTCCATAAGACATTGGGGTAGAAACAGGCCATTCAGCCCATCATGTTTGCTCTGCTATTCAGAGACATCATGGTTAGTCTGATAGGCCTCAACTCCAGTTGTGTCTCCTGTCTTTGCCCCATCCCCCTAACTGATTAAAAATCTACCTCAGCCTCAAATATACTTAATGACCCAGCTTAGACAGCCCCTTGTGGTAAAGATTTCCTTAGATTCACTATCCTTTTCAGAGAAGAAATTCCTACTCCTCTCTTTTATTCTGAGATATGCTCTCTGCTCTTAGACTCTGCTTGCAATCGCAGTGAGAGCTTATTTCTTTGGTGTGTGTCTACATTACAGAACAGGAGAGTTTCTGCAGAGTGACACAGTGGGTTCTGACGCATCCATAGCTCAGCTAGTTTGTCCACAGGACATATCGTGCTAACCACAGGTGACAGTGTACAATGTTTGTGCATGAAGTAAAGACAATCAGATTGAACCTGCACATCCAGCAGTGACCCTGGGATGGTGATCACTGGGGACCTGCACCAGACCCGAATCTGGACCTTCAGGTGGGTCCAACTTGTCACCTTTGCCACATGGGTCACCATATTTTTTAAAGCATTTTTATCTGTGACCAGCTCTTGGCTACTACATTAAGGACCTGATGAAGAGCTTTTACCCGAAACATTGATTTTCTTGCTCCTCAGATGCTGCCTGACCTGCTGTGCTTTTCTAGCACCACACTCTTGGCTCTAATCTCCAGCATGTGGAGTCCTCACTTTCGTCTACTACATTAAAAAACCATTTGGTATTCAACCGGGAGGAGGATGAACCAGACCCTGGGGGCAGGGGACGGGGGGGTAATATGCAGCTAGACTTGTCAGAGTGGATCAGAGTGATGCTTGTGCCTGTGCAATGATGTACTGAGCAGATGCAAAAATCATAACACAGAGTTCAAAAACAAATGGTTTCCCAGCAGGAGCAGTTAGAGACTTGAGGCCCCAATTCTGGCTTGACTGCAGAGAATTTCAGATGGTTGACCCCATAAGACATAGGAGCAGACATTAGGCCATTCAGTCCATTGAGCCTGCTCTCCCATTCAATCATGGCTGAAAGGTTTCTCAACCCCATTCTCCTGCTTTCTCCCCATGACCCTTGATCTCCTTGATACTCAAGAACCTACCTACCTGTATCTCAGTCTTAAATATACTCAATGACCTGGCCTCCACAGCCTTCTGTAGCAATGAATTCCATAGATTCCCCACTCTCTGGCTGAGGAAGTTTCTCCTTATCTCCATTCTAAAAGGTCTTCTCTTTACTCTAAGGGTGTGCTCTGGAGTCCTACTCTCTCTTACCAATGGAAACATCTTCCCAGCATCCACTCTGTCCAGGCCATTCAGTATTCTGTAAATTTCAGTTAGATTCCCCCCCCAACCTTCTAAACTCCACTGAGTATAGATCCAGAGTCCGTAAACATTCCTCATATGTTAAGCTTTTAATTCCTGAGGCCATTCTCGTGTACCTCCCACGCTCCAAGGCCAGTACATCCTTCCTGTGATATGGGGCTGAAAACTGCATAAATACTCCAAATGTGGCCTGACCAGAGCCTTAGAGAGCCTTAGAAATACATTGCTGCATTTATATTCACCAGAGGAGGTGGTGCTTGGAGTGACCAGCACTAGAAACCACCAAATCGAAGACGGTTGTTACTTCATCACAAGCCGATGTCTAGCCTGGAGATTCCGTGCCATTTATGGGTGTGTGACAAAGTATCACAGAATCAAAGAAAGTTTGTGGTACAGAAAAAGGCCTTTTGCTCCATCGTGTCTATGTCAACAGAACAATGAGCTACCCAACCTCATCCTACTGCTCAGGATTCAGTCTGTAATCTGGTACTTGATGAAAGAAGTAGGAAAACAATGTGTTCTGAAGGAGAATCGTTTCAGACTAGTAACATTAATTCTGTTACTCCCTCGAGAGATGTTACCAGACTTGTTGAGTTTCCCCTCAAAGAAAGAGTTTCTCCTCTCCTGATGTTTGAAAACCGTCTTGGCGGTGACAGACATCTTTCCACCGAAGTTGGCCCAGCGACACTGAAGGACCAGCGGTATATTTCCAAGTTAAGATAGTGACCGGCTTGGAGTAAAACCTGTGTGTTCCCATGTATCTGCTGCCATTGTCCTTCTGGCTGATTGAGATGGTGGGTTTGGAAGGTGCTGCCCAAGGAGCTGTGGTGAGTTACTGCTTTGCAGATTGTACTTGGTACACACCACTGCCCCTGTGCATTGGCATCAATGGCACTGAACTGGAAAGTGATAGATGTGTGTCTGTCAAGTGAGCTGTTTGTCCTGGGTGGTTGTGAGATGTTGGAGCTGAACCCTTGCAGGTAAGTGGGGAATAATCCATTACACTCCTGCCTTTAACTTGTAGATAGTGCACAGGCTGTGAGGAGACAGCAGAATTCCTAGCCTTTGCCTAGTTCTTGTAATCACAATATTTGTATGGCTCATCCAGGTTTCTATCCTTGGTAACCTCCGGGATGTTGATAGTGGTTAATTTAGTGATGGTCATGCCGTTGACCATCACGGGGCAAAGGTTAGGTTCAGCCTTGTTGGAGATGGCCCTTGTCTGGCAGTTGTATGATGCAAATGTTACTTGCCACTTGTCAGCTCAAATGTGGGTGTTTTCTGGGTCTTGCTTCATATGAACGTGAGCCATCTCTGTGTCTGAGGGGTGCGAATGGTACCTAATATTGCGCAACCACCAGCGAACATCCCACTTCTGATGGAGAGAAGGTCATTGACAAAGCAACAGTAAACAGTTGGCCCTTGGACATTATCCTGAGGAACTCCTGTAGAAATGTTCTGCAGCTGAGAGGGCTGACTTCCAATAACTAAAACCATCTTTTTGTTCGATATGACTCCAGCAGGTGGAAAGCTTTCCCCTGATGTCCATTGACTCCAGTTTTGCTTGGGCTCCTCAATGCCACATTCAGTCTAATGCTGTCTTCATGTGAAGTGCAGTCACTCTCACCTTGTCTCTGGAATTCAGTTCTTTTATCTGTGCTTGGACTAAGGCTGCAATGAGGTTCAGAGCTGAGTGACCCTGACTGAGTGTCACTGAGCAGGTTATTGCTGAACAAGTGCTGCTTGATAGCACAGTCGACAACACTTTCCATCATGAGACTGATGATCGACAGTAGCCCGGTGATAGCAGTTTCCCACACAGTCTGGTAGATATTTCTGTTATAGCATAACATGGAACAAAGGAGGTTGAGGTCAGAACTGATAGCAGTGAGCAAGATTTGCTTTTAGATAAAAGATAGAATCCTCGCGGTATGGAAGCTCACACTGACCCTCAAAAAAGCATTCCACACCATCCTTGTAAACCTGTATTTCCCATGGCTAATGTAGCCTGCACATCCCTGAACACTATGGACAATTTAGCATGGCCAATCCACCTAATGTGCACACCATTGGACTGAGGGAGGAAACCAGAGCACTCAAAGGAAACCCACACAGAGAACATGCAAATTCCACACAGACCAAGGGAGGAATTGAACCCGGATCCCTGGTGCTATGAGGCAACAGTGCTAACCACTGAGCCAATGTGCCACCACTTGTTTTTAGAGAAGGTAAACAAGGAAAAGCCACTCATTAGCTGGTGGTCCAAAAACTTGTGAACGCAGTTTTCAGGTTTTGAAGAAGAGATCGCCCAGCGAGGAAGAAGAATTTTAATAGTGAGTGGTAATGAGCTAGACCATGAGGGCAGTAGAAGCAGAGAATATATATATAATTTCAAAAGTAAATTAGATGGGCACTTAACAGAAGAAAACTTGCAGGTAGAGCAGGGTTGGGGAGAACGAGACTGGATTTCTTTGCAAGATTTGGCAGGATTGAATGGGCTGAATTCCTATCTCCCACAGCCTCAGGAACTCCCTGCCTCTGAGCCCACTGCTCTGGCAAGTAAGGGGTCGGGGGGATATATACCTACAAACTCTTGATTGGACATATTCCTCATGGTTTCAGCAGATGACCTCCAATTGTCTGCTTGGGACCTGACAATTCCATCCTCATGGAGACATCTCCTCCCTGTATCAATTTGAGAATCTTCAACCCAAAAAAGATGATTCTTAACTCTTAATCAATTTATTTCCCCATCCCCAATGCTTTCTCAACTAATCAACTAACTTGTTCAAAGAAAAGAAGAGAATCCCTTTTTTTTTCTACCTCCCCAAATCCAGATTGCTTTCAACAGTGGTCTGGAGAATAATTTTTAATTGGTGAAGATTTCAAGACAACATTAGATGGTTGGTAATCATAGCGGGTGGAGGGGGAACTTCCCTAATCCCCTTTGTCAGGCTGGGATTTTTCTCCATCTCCACTGCACCTTGACAGCAGTGAATAAGGTAGACGACCCTTCTATGTGATTTTCCTTTCTGCTAATCAAAGCTGTTCAAGCTTGTCAAAGCTAAATTATCTTCCACAGAACAAGATTGCATTCTTGAGTCAGTCAGAGCATGGAATATGATTACATTTTACCCTGTCAGAGCTGTCAAGACTCAGAAACGTTGATGGTAACATCAGCAGTAATTTGTTGGAATTAATGGGAAACAGGAAAAAGAAAATTCTACCCTCAAAATCCCAACAGAAACCCCTCTGCCCACCACTTATCTGCCCCCATATTCAAAGTCCATCTGAAAACCCATATCGGCAAGCAAGCTTTCAGTCACCTCTCATAGTTTTCCCAATTTTGTTCACAGTCCATTCTTAACACCATTAAATTGTTTCCTTCCCTGCATTGTTTTGTATTACACACACACCTCACTACTCAGAAGCATCAAATGTGACTTGTCTCACATTGAAGGGGATCGCATTGTTTCTAATAACTCAACGACAGCACAATATGAAAGGTGCTATATAAATGCACATTATTAATGGCCAATATATAGACAGCAAGATTTGTGTCTGTAATGCAGCTTCCACATTCTTGGAATGCCATAGAATTCCTACAGAGCAGATAGAGGCCATTTGGCTCATCGAGTCCTGTACTGACCTTCCAAACAGCGTCCCATCCAGATCTCCTCTCCTATCACCCTACATTTACCATGGCTGATCCACCTAGCCTGGACACTATGGTGCAATTTACCATGGCCAATCCACCTAATCTTTGGACTGTGGAAAGAAACTCACACAGACGCAGGGAGAGCATACAACTCCACACCATCTCCCAAGTGTGGAATCGAACCCAGGTTCCTGTTACTCTGAGGCAGCAGTGCTAACCACTGAGCCACTATACCAACCTAAAGCTCACACTCCCGGTTGGGAATCAAACCGGGGTCGTGGTGGTGAGAGTGCCGAATCCTAACCACTAAACCATCAGGGACGGCAGAAAGTCTCAAAGAACTTTAAAGCTAATTGACAGTCTCTGGCATCCCACTAACCAGAGTCTGCAATGTCACTGTTACCATTTCCAATTGCAACAGTGTCAGTCTGTGGTGAGTGCAAAAGAACTAATTGAAATCCTTATCCTCTCACGTAGAGAGTGAAAAGTATCAAAGTTAGCAAGGCGTTCGGTCTCCATAAGTTGCAGTATAAATCAAGGCAGCTTTCTGTTTGATTTCTTTTATTAACATGGACTGCAGTGGGTTAATGTCATTTTTGATCTACTGGTATCACCTGGTGCCTGTTTGTGTGCTGGAAGATACAAACTTTATTGTAGTATTTGTTGAAGAGTAGTCAGCATTGCAATCAAACTTGAGATGTTCTGGGAGTATGATTTAAAAATGCACTGTCAAAATAGCTGGAGTAAAAGAGAACATGTTTAAAAGAAGTGTGCACTTGCTTTCTTGTACGCTCATCACTCAACTGTCTGATTACTGTGTGGGATTATCATAAATACAATATTGTGGCAGGTGCTGGATTCTGCGGAGTTTTTTCCTGAATAATAAATTGACTTCAGCCTGTGTAGAATCTCACCGCTTGGGTTCCGCGGTGCTGCTTCATTGTGAAGCTGACACAAACTTAACAAGAAGGTCCCGGATTGAACTTACATCACCGTGCCGAGGGAAGCGGCTAACGGGGCAGCCACAGGCAAGTGATTGGCCTCAGAGGAGGGGATAGCATCAGCCAGTGTTCCCATTTATGTTTGCAAACCACTGACCACTGCCCACCTTGTAGAAGCATAGCCTGTGTGAGGATCGATGACAGGGTCAGTTTTAGTGCTCCTGTATCCTCCTGTGGGGTGTCTCCTGACCCTCAACATGATTAATGTCCACTTGAGTGTGAGTGAGATAGAGAGAGAGAGAGAGAGAGAGACACACGGAGGAGGGGGAGGGGCGCAGATAGATCTGTATCCCACTGAAGTGTTAATGCTATTGAGAGGAAAGAAAATCAGTGAGAAAAATGAAATGATCACCATCAGCAGAAGGCAGAATCTTGTAGATCTTTCTCATATCAGATTAAATACATTGACAAAACAGCAAGTTGATTCTGGATCCCTTTCGTTCTCCACTCTGCCTTCAGTATAGCTCACACCAGGCAGCCTTTGTGTCATTATTTAAGGCTTGCAGCATTTTGAGCCACTGCAGAGTTTTGCACTCTGTCAACACAGGTACACAGAGCAGACAGCAATGCAGTGACAGCACAATGGCTGCCTTCAGACAAGCACTGCACACATACACACACATGCCAGGCTGCTCACCACTGATAACTGCTCAGGCTGTCAGGTCAGAGGACAAAGAGAATGGCCATTAACGTAAACAGAGTCACCCCATCTGGCTAACCAAACCTTAATCTCGAGAGGCAGATTTTGATCTGAAACACTGCCATGTAGTTAAGCGTGAGCAGCCTGAGGGTTGTGTTAATTGGAACTCAATCCCTATTTACAAGCATACAAAAAAGAAAGAAAGGAAAAGATCATCAAGTTTTGACATAGGGTGACTTATAGTCACTGTGACTCCCATCCACTTGCTTCCCATCAGCAATGATACCTCCTTCAAGAGGCAAAAAAATGTCAGGGCCAAATTCGAGGGATTTCCCAAGTAAGTCCCAGGAGATCATGCCAGCTGGGGGAACACATCCCTTGTTTCAGCACCCACTGATTTTTCACCTGTACTTATGTCCGTTGGTGTTACTGTACATCCTGGCAACTGGCTCCATAACTCAGCAACCCTCTGTTGAAAAGAAATACCTCTTAATACCTCAGCTGCTTCTGTCTTTACCTCCATTGTTCTGAATGCCCTGTTCCACTTTCGCCTGGCTTAACCAAATCGTCTCTCCTCATAAACAAGTCATGGGAACCTGGGCACAGGAGTGGCCAATCAGCCTCTCGAGCCTGTTCTCTCATTCTGTGAAATGGAGACTGAGTTAAATCCTAACTTTATCTGTCCGCCTTGGAACCATATTACCCTTAAGCCCTGGCTAACAAAAATTCATCGAGTGCAGGTTCAGGATGATGAATTGTATTGGCACTGTTGCTTTCTGAGGGGAAGAATCCTGCAATTCATCCTCCTTCACAGAGGCAGTCTTCTAACCTCTTTCCTGAGTGGCCTGGCTTGGATTGCAATGGTATGCTGTTTTCCCCATGCTCCAGCCCTTGTGTTCTAAGTCAAAAAGTGTGATGCTAGAAAAGCACAGCCGGTCAGGCAGCACCCGAGGAGTAGGAGAGTCAGTGTTTCGAGCATTCCTGATGAAGAGCTTATGTTTGAAATGTTGATTCTGCTGCTCCTCGGATGCTCCCTGACCTGCTGTGCTTTTCCAGCACCACGCCTTTTGACTTTCCTCACTTTCTCCCTGTGGTATAAGTGTTGATCTATCCTCTCAATTCCTTTTTGAAATTCTAAAAATCTCAATCAAATTGCCCCTTAACCTTCTGTATTCCAGGAAATGCAAGCCAAGATTCTTTATGGTTGCGTCACAACCTGACCCTCCAAGCTCTGCACACATTCTCCTCAATCTGCATACATTTCATCCAAAG
This sequence comes from Chiloscyllium plagiosum, assembly GCF_004010195.1. Classification (NCBI taxonomy): domain Eukaryota; kingdom Metazoa; phylum Chordata; class Chondrichthyes; order Orectolobiformes; family Hemiscylliidae; genus Chiloscyllium; species Chiloscyllium plagiosum. The sequence continues at coordinate 31,793,446 of NC_057739.1, read as the reverse complement.
GTAATCCTTCCTTCCTAATCTCAGTGCTTAGGCTGAGCACGGTGTTTCAGTGCTTTACACACCTGTAACAAAACTCCTTGCCCTTTATATTCTAGGCTTCTGGTTATAAGGATTTACATTCCATGAATCACTTTGATTTGTTTTTTACTATATTTTAGTGATATTCATTCCCAAATCAGAGAGTCATACAGCACAGAAACAGACCCTTCAGTCCAACTCATCCTTGCCAACCTAGTTTGCCAAGATAAACTAGTCCCAATTGCAATGCATCTCGAAGATATTACACACTGTGGCTACTGTGCGTTGATGGTAGAGAGAATGAATTTGGAAGGGGGTGGTTGGTTGCCAATTAAGTGTGCTGTTTTCTTCAAGTGTCTTGAGTGTTATTGGAGCTGCAGTCATCCAGGCAAGTGGGAATATTCCACTAAACTCCTGAATTGTACCTTTTAGATGGTGAATGGGTTTTGGGGAGTCAGAAGGTGAGTTTTAGTGCAGGATTTGAGTTCTGGATGATTCCCGTCTCTGACCTGCTATTGTAGCCATGATGTTTATATGGATATTTCACTTTAGTTTCTGGTCAATGGTAATGGTGGTAGTGTCAAAGAGTGTAGCGCTGGAAAAGCACAGCTGGTCAGGCAGCATCCAAGGAGCAGGAGAGTCAATTTTTCAGGCATAAACTCTTCATCAGGAATCATGATGATGGTAGTGGGGAATTCAGTGATGGTAACACCATTGAATGTCAAGGGGTGATAGTTAGATTCTCTTTTGTTGGAGATGGTCATTGCCTGGTACTTGTGTGGCGCAGAAGTTACTTTATATTAAAGGACATAAATGCTGTGGACTTTGGAGATCTGAAATTAAAGCAGAAAGTGCAGGAGAAACCCATCATGTCTGGCATCACCTGTGGAGAGAGAAAAATAGAGTTAACATTTCATATGATCCTTCATTAGAAATTCATATTAAAACTGGGTTTGACACCAGCCTCAGGTGACTGTCTATGTGGAGTTTGCACATTCTCCCTCTGTCTATTTGGGGTTTCCTCTGGGTGCTCCGGTTTCCTCCCAAATGTGTCCAACAATGTGTAAGTTAGCTGGATTGGCCCCGAGAAATGCAGGGTTACTGGGGTAGCGTTGAGGGGAGGGGTCTGCGTGGAATGCTCTTTGGAGAATCAGTGTGGAGTCGATGGGTTGAATTGCCTGCTTTCACACTGTAGAGCCTATGATTCTTTTCTTCCAATTTAGCCCCATTTCCAATCACATCAAAACCTGACTACAATCTGCTTTCCTCATCTAAGATCCTTATAACCACAAAAACCTTCTGGAAATTAGCTGACAGTTCTCCCAACGTCTTCATCAAGATCATTGGTTTAGCTGGCCAGAAACCATTTTGAGATTCCATAATCCACCCCTTCTGTGTCTCAGTGATGGTCCAGTGTATCTCCAATCTTCCCTCGTAGTAAATGATCTGGAATTGGTGCCAGTGGCTTCTAACCCAATCTAGATCCAATACACCTTCAGGAAATACAGCTCACACTGTCCTGATGCCTCTCAGAGTCTGTTCACTTAGAGCTGCTTGAAATGATCTCAACAAGGGTTGGGCTGATGGTGTATTATCCTAGACTGCAGAGCTTCAAGTTAGTGAGGGGAAGGTAGGACAGAGTTTCTGCTCCTCATTATTATTGTGACTGGGAGAGCTGACATACCAGGGAAGGCTAGATCCGCTTAAGCAATCCGTTGGTGAGGTTTATTCGCACCAGTAGTGAGGTCGCTTAGAGTGGTCAGTGCCCAAAAACATTTTGCCAGTAAACAAGCTGCAATTGCAAAAACATATGTTTGTGTGGAGTTCTTCCGCCTGCCTCTGAGCTTGTATGTTCAGCAGTAACCCGACTTGTATATCACTAGAATACAGGCGTCACTTCTGAAACACTCATAGAGAATACTGGAGAAACTCAGCAGGTCTGAAGAACTGAAGAAGGATATTTTTCTCTCCATACATACTGCCAGACCAGCTCAGTTTTTCCTGTATTCTCTGTGTTAACCTGCATATCAAATTGGAGCTGTCAAAAGCTGGACAGTTCATTTGGAATCATATGTTTCTTTGTGCAATATCAGAGATTCATAGTTCCAACTGTAAATCATTGAATATAAACATGTAAATGAGAACAGGAGTAGGCCATTTGGCCCCTTGAGCCTGCTGGTCTGATGACTGCACAAGTATAAACCAGTTAGTGAGGGTCAGGAGTACTGGTTAGCCAGGGTGAGTTTGTTATGCTATATTCAGGAAAGGAAAGTCATTTTGCCCTTTGAAAACTGAATGTAGCAGCAATACCACACATTGCAAGGAAAGTCCCACCTACCTGCGTGTTTAAAATGTTGAATCCTTTGGAAAAATGACTCTTGGTGCACCTGCATTTAATTAGTGCCTGCAGTGATTAAGAGGCAATTAGATAAAATTAAAATATATCTGATTCAGTTCTTCTGAGCTGATTAAGTCCTAATTGTTACATGGCAAGCTCCAGAAATTGTACCATAGTGCACTTCCATTGTATTGTGCAATTATTAGTTTAATGTGGAAAGCCATCTGAGTGAAGCAGTTTGGTGTGTATCTTGCACACTGTGTTCATTAGGAAATTGCATCCAACTGATATTAAAATGGATTAGACAGTTGGTGAGGTCAGTAGGGCCAACACTGAGTTGATCAACCATTTGTGTGACTGATTTTCTTTTGCATTCCTTAGCATGCAGAGGGCTGGAGGAGAAATGAAAGGAAAGAGCTATTTGTCAATGCTGGTGATCTATATCCCCATGCGCAATGGCCAAAGAACCTCCCAGTCAATTAACCGACTGTTCAAAGTTATCATATGGGACCTGGCAGTGACAGAATTGTTCAAGTTGGCTGAAACCAGAAGTTGCGTCACTTTCCAAACCTCACTTGCTCTACATCTGAAGTTCTCCTTTCATTAAAAAAAAGCTGTTACTTATGCCATTGTGACTCGTGTATCAGACCGGTAAAACAGAGCAGGAGCAAATTACTGCAGATGCTGGAATCTGAACTGAAAACCACGGACGCTAGTGATCACAGCAGGTCAGGCAGCATCCGTGGAGAGACAGCAAGCTAACGTTTCAGGTCTAGATGACTCTTCATCAGAGCTAACCTCAGAGCTGAGTCAGCTGGACTCGAAACATTAGCTTGCTCTCTCTCCACGGATGCTGCCTGACCTGCTATGATTTCCAGCATTTTAGGTAAAACCGAACATGTGTTTTCATCAGGTTCAAAAGGCAGCCTCTTTTCAAAAAAGCTGTGCCAGGGTTCAGACTCTGTTTTTCTGTCAATGGCACGTGTGTTCATCCTTTTTTTCATTGCAGCTAATGGTTCTGTAGTGTTTCCCGTCGTGAGCAGTGATTGTACTTACTTTGAGTGTACACTGCATCCACTACCTGGAAACTCGGTTATAGGGCGATTTCTTCCCTTTGTTAAAATCACCTGTTCTGCCAGGACAGAACAGGCCCTTTGGTCCATTGAGTCTGTACTGCAAAAAACTCGTCCCACTTCCCCCTCCAAGCCCATTGCCTTGAATGTTCTTTCATGTAATGTGGGTGCCACGGACCAAGGCCAGAATGTTTGGCCTATTTTTAATTACCCTTGAACAGAATGGCTTACTAGGCCATTTCAGAGAGCAGTTCAGTGTCGACTACATTGCTGTGGGTCTATAGTCACGTGTAGGTCAAGCCAGGTAAAAGGACAGTAGATTTCCTTCCTTAAAGGACATCAGTGAACCACTTGAGTTATTTTTCCCTACAATCAATGGTTGTTCTCATGGTCACCATCACAGAAACCAGTGTAATATTCCAGATACATTGCTGGGATTTGATCCTGTGTCCCAGAAACATTAACATGGGTTTCTGGATTACTAGGTAAAATAACTCTACAGAGGCCGGTATCCTGTCACCAGCTCACCCTTTATTTCCACATGGAGAGTCCTAGACACCAATCCAGCTCTGTCAGAGCAAGCTCTCAGAGTGGGCAGGATCTCTGACATTCCTGGTCTTATCTGTCAGCCAGGGCTCCTTGATTGGACCAGGTTAACAGGCCCAATCAGGGAACTCATAGTCAGTGAGGTCCACCTGGCTGACCTCGATACAATCACTACAGTAGGCTAGGGGCTACATTACTACAATATCACCATCCAACAAAACGTTGGATTTATTTTACTCTTTTTAAATAGGAGTGCGGTGGGATTCCTTGAACAGATCAGACTATTTAAAAGGGAAGCAGTGACAAGACAGGTTTGTGCCCCTGTTAAGGTAGCCTCTGAAGACACTGGAGATTACATCCAAAAGAAACAGGCCATTTAGCCCAGTTGGCCCATGCCATCATTTACTCTCTTCAACTAAACCTTTTGACGCATCCTACTACTCTGCTGTCTCTTGTGTGATGCACCAGAACTGTGTTCTAACCATATTGACAAGGCAACAATTTATATATTGGTCCTTGTGGACAAATAAATGAGGCAAACAGTTAAACTTTGCTCTTTTCATCTGCTAAACAATATATTTCAGTTGTTCAGGTACAGGTTGATCGTTTGGCTACTGTATTTACTGAGCACATTAGTGTTAATTGCATTTTGCAACAGTGTAATTAAGGCAATAATTTTTCGAGTGTGTCATACATTGGCGTTTTCAATGTGTCATTACCTGCGTTAAAAAAAGGAATTAAATTGTGATGTGGAACAGATATTGACCTCATGACAGTGATGGGGAATCGAGGGATGTCTATGCTTATGTCTTTCTGGGTGTTAGAGATTGTGGCTTTGGAAGGAGCTGTTTAACGAGGTTTGGTGAGTTGTTGCTGGCAGATTGCACCAATGGAGGATTGGGGATAATGGGGTAGGATGGTGGGTTTGGAGGGGAGTGGGATAAGTGGGTGGAATTGAGTCCAATGGTAGTAGTAGCAACATATTCAGACAACATTCCTGAGCCCCTCGCTCCTCGAGTGAATAGGGAGCCACTCTGTTGACAAGCTATGCAGACAATGGAGAGACTGTCCAGATTAAGGAGCACCAATACTCCTGTCACAGAGCAGCTACTCTTTGTTCTTGTAGTTTATCCGATTGATTCACTTCTGCTTCAGCTCACTAATGATTCCAGGATATAGTGAAGGATTTGACAATGGTTAGAGTAAGTTGTTTGCTGAAAGTGGTCCTTTTTGGAAGTGGCTGGCTTGAGATATTACCTAAGACATTAGCCCACGCTTCAGTTATTACCAGCCTGACAGGGCTGCTTCCCCATCAATGGAGCTATGAGTGGAGGTCTGCTGTTACTGGGCCGTTGGGTTACAGGCCTGTTGTACTTACGGCTTAATGTGGAATGGAATGATCTGTTGGAACGTCAGAGGAAGCCAAGAAGGATTGTCCGCCTGCTCATTTGACCAACGCTTTGGTGTTGTCCCTTGTACTGAAGTGCTGGGCCCTTCCACTTCTGAGGGCATTAGGAACTCTCCTGATAAGGCAGTGGCACTCCAAGTCTGAAGTTTTCTCTACCTGAGGTTGTGAGTGGGACATTCTCATTATTTGCAATAGTTTTGTGTGTGCAATCCTTGATTGTATTACACCTCGGTTTGCTTGCTGTAGTTTGTACCCAAATTATCGGACGACAAGGTCAGCGGAAATGATGCACTGATCCCTTTCTGACATCTACAGCATTGCCCTGGAGAATACTGCATGAGGAGAGGCCGAACTTGCATTTATGCAGCCCCTTTTCCAACTGCAGGATGTTGCAAAATGTTTTACAGCCAACGATGTACTGCTGAAGTGTTGTCACTGTTGTAATCTAGAGATAGTCCCCCCTGGAAATAAAGTACAATCTGCTTGTTATGGACACAGGAGAAACAGTCAGGGAGGTGGCGTGACATACAAAGGTTTGATCAGGTTTGAGGGGCACTGCAGTCTCCACAATGAAATGAAAAGCTCTGTGGGATATGTAAGTATTTCAATTTGAACTACAAGAGCTTTTTACATGATGTAGTTATCAAAAGGACTCTGTATGATCAGAAGCCTTTGAATCAAATTCTCTCTCAATTGAGCATCTCAACATGATTCCTTTTTATCAAGGGGAAGACTTAAATTGGAGTTTTAATTTTTTTGTTGTTGTTGCGGGTGTCGCTAGGAAGGCCAGTATGTGTTGTCCATTCCTAATTCCCCTTGAACTGAATGTCTTGCTGGACCAGAGGACAGTTAGAATGACCATAGTAAAATGAGGAGTCATATGCAGGTAAGGATGGCAAATTCTTTCCCTAAAGAATACTTGTGAACAGTCAATACATGACTACCTTTTAGAAGTTATGATTTGAATTTTAGATTTCACCAGCTGCGATGGTGGGTCTTGAACCCATGTTCCAAGGACATAATCCCAGGCCTCTCGCTAATAGCACTACTGATATCACCATTACACCACCAAACCCATATGGGGTCTGTGCACCAATACTCTGTATGACCTCTGATAGTTCACCCTGCCCCAGAAGCGTATCCAGCATTTGCTCTGTGATCCCCTTGATCCCGACACTAAGGGGACAATACATTGTCCTGGAGACACATCAATGGCCACACAAACTTCTGTCCTCCCTTGAAATAACAAGTCCCTATCCTACTGTTCTTCCCCACTTCTTTCCATCTTATACAACTGAACTGCCCATGGTGCCACATACCTCGCTCTGACTGAACTCTTCCAAGGAACCAATGCCCTGGTCAGTATCGAAAATGGAAAAACAATTTGTAAGTGGAAGATTGGAACTCCTGCACTACCTGTCTGATTCTCTTGGGTTGTCTGGTACTCATCCATTCGCTTTCTGGCTCCACACTTGTAGGCTGTGGTGTGAGCACCTCTCTGGCTATCAGCCTCGTGCTTGTACTACAGAGATTCTCGCTGCTGCTTGAGCTCCAAAACCTTGTTCAGATTTTTACAGTCAGTGACTTTTTCTACAAGGGTGATGGTCAAGTTATCAACAGTGTCTATAATTCCCACAAACTACAGGACACGCATTCCATGCAACCAAGCTGGCCTTGTATTGGCTTAAGTCTAGTTCACTTACATATTTAACCTTATTTTATTTTGCTTTATTTATGGTGATGAAAGGTGTGTGATTTACCTATATTATCCTTTTCTCAGAGTTTAAATTTCAAACGAATAATTGGTTGATTTTTGTAACTTAAACATTAACGAGGTCAATCTTTCTGGAATCATTACTTAAAACCTGTATGTGTATCAGATAGCAGGTGACCCCAGGCTGCCTGGAGTGTTAATGGAAGTTGTTTATACTGTGGGGTGTATGAAAGCAAAATGGAAACATTGAGCTGTAGCAGAATTAAGGATGATCACATTTTTTAAAAATGAGTTAAAGAGATTTTGCAGTCAGTTTGATGGAGACCTGACTGGGGTCAGATGTAAGTGAAGTCAATCCTAGAAAACAATGTTGTTCACACCAGTTAAAGGAGTATGTTACCTTAGTGAAAGTGTATAATTGGTGAACCTTCCAGAACAGATGTGTTTGGTTCGAACTCTGCAGATTATTAATAGACCAGTAAAGTCTAAGCTCTGAGTTGTATGAATGTTCCAAGAAAAAGACTTTGCACGTTGCAGATGGAAGCTGAGGAGAAGCACTTAAGACCATAAGAACATAAGAAATAGGAGCAAGAGTAGGCCATGTGGCCCTTCGGGCCTGCTCTGCCGTTCAATATGATCATGGCTCATCTTTTTGTAGACTCAGCTCCACTTAGCCACCCGCTCCCCATAACCCTTAACTAAGTCAATTCTACAGATTGTACAAGAAAAGAAAATTTCTCCAGATTTTGATTAAATGTGGAGTGATGGTATTAGGGAATAAAAGGTTTTGCAGTGTTTTGAAATCTTTCACACCATGTAAAATTTAGCTTTTTTTCATTTCTTTTGTATAATAAACATCTGTTTTATGGATAAAATCAGATGTACCACTTTGTGTTTATGCTCCAGTGAATGGCCACCATGCAATTTTTTAAAAAAATGATCCATCAAGCCAGATAACTTTCTGGATTCTGGCTTGTCCAGTAGTGACATCAGCTGGGATCAGAACATTTCATTTATTTTATTTCACTTGGTTTATCTTGTTAAGCCTTACAACTTATGATACTAATATATGTGACCTCAACTTCAACGCAATTTATTAGTTGCAAAAATTCTTACTGAAAGCACTTTTTCCCTCTGAGCACCTAATTCACAACTCACTGGGTCCATGCCTCACGCAGGTGAAGTCTCCTGACTGTTTGTCCCTTATCTGGTCCTTTGTTTTCTGAGTTTTGGTGATCTTATCCCAAGTTAGTTATTCACATTGTTTGGTTCTTCAGTCCTGAGTCAGAGGAATAGTATGAGTAGTTAGACTATTTTCAGGTTTGTGTCTTAAATTGGGAACAGAGAAGCATCATAGGCAATATAAATCTTAAATGGGTGGAAGAAGGCAGCAAAGGACAAAGAATGGAATGGAAACATATGATGACTAGCAGTGGACTTGCTTATTGATTGGGTGTCAATCAGGTCACAGAAAATAAAGAGTTGGCTCAAAGGTAGAAGACAGAGGGTGGTGGTGGAGGGTTGCTTTTCAGACTGGAGGCATGTGACCGGTGGTGTACCACAAGGATTGGTGCTGGGCACACTGCTTTTTGTCATTTATATAAATGATTTGGATGTGAACGTAGGAGATATGGTTAGTAAGTTTGCACATGACACTAAAATTGGAGGAGTATTGGACAGTGAAGAAGGCTACCTCAGAGTACAATAGGATCTTGATCAGAAAAGCAAATGGGCCAAGGAGTGGCAGATGGAGTTTAATTTAGATAAATGTGAATTTATCAGGCAAATCAGGGCAGGACTTATACACTTAATGGTAAGGTCCTGGGGAGTGTTGCTGAACAAAGAGACTTTGGAGTGCAGGTTCATAGTTCCTTGGAAGTGAAGTTGCAGGTGAATAAGATAGTGAAGAAGGCGTTTAGTATGCTTGCCTTTATTGGCCAGAGCATTGAGTATAGGAGTTGGGAGGTCACGTTGCAAGTGTACAGGACATTGGTTAGGCCACTTTTGGCATATTATGTGCAATTTTGGTCTCCCTGCTATAGGAAAGATGTTGTGAAACTTGAAGGGGTTCTGAAAAATTTTACAAGGATATTGCCAGGTCAGAGGGTTTGAGCTAAAGGGAGAGGCTGAACAGGCTGGGGCTGTTTTCTCTGGGATGTCAGAGGTGGAGGGGTGACCTTTATAAAGGTTTATAAAATCATGAGGGTCATGGATAGGATAAATAGAAAGGGTCTTTCTCCCAGGTTGGGGGAGTCTAAAACTAAAGGGAATAGGTTTAAAGTGAGAGGGTAGAGATTTAAAAGGGACCTAAGGGGCAACATTTTCATGCAGAGGGTGGTGCGTGGATGGAATTGTACCAGCTTCCACCTGTCAGAGGAAGTGGTGGAAGTTGGTAAAATTACAACATTAAAAGGCATCTGGATGGGTATATGAATAGGAAGGGTTCAGAGGGATATGGGCCAAATGCTGGCAAATGGGAATAGGTTAGGTTAGGATATCTGGTCAGTATGCTTGAGTTAGAGCAAAGAATCCGTTTCCATGCTGTACATCTCTTTGATTCTGTGTCTCTATGAGTTGCTGTATACACTGATCTCATGCAAGTTGATATGTGGTCAATTTGTTCGAGGCATTGTAAATTAGAACAAAACAGAGAATGCAATGAGACAAGGTAGGTTAGACAATCAATCCTGTGCTTACAGACCATGGACAATATACTAGCCAATTTCCTAAGTGACAACAGGATATGAATCTAAATTTGTGACGACCACTTCTTATCTATGTTGCTTTAGGAGCGCAGTGGGCCATTTAGGTCATTGAGTCTATTCAATATGATCAGGCTGATCATCCACTTCAGTACTTCTTTCCTACATTAGCAAAATATTCTTTTCCATCATTAGTATTTGGAAATCTGTCAATTGCAGCTTCAAAGATTCTCAGTGACTGAGCTTCCACAGCCCACTGAGATGGAGAATTCCACAGATTTACAAACCAACAAGTAAAAACAATCTCACCTCATCTCTGTCCTAATTGGCTTCCCCCTTAGGGTGTAGGTTTGCTCGCTGAGCTGTAGGTTTGATATCCAGACGTTTCATTACCAAGCTTCACTTGGAGATCGCCACTGATGATGTTACCTAGCCAGGTAATGAAACGTCTGGATATCAAACCTACAGCTCAGTGAGCAAACCTACACCCTAAACCTCAACCTGAGCTACAAACCTTCACAGAGGTTTCCCCCTTAATTTGAAATGGTGTCCCCTGGCTTTAGATGTCCCAACCAGGAAAAACATTTTGCCTGCATTTCTTATCCCTTTAGGTATTGGGTAGCTCTCACTGAGATCATCTTTCTTTTTTCAAAACTCGCAAGAATACAGGCTTAGTTTTCCCAATCCTACTTCATAGACAATCACACCATCCTGGAAACGAGTGTGATGAACCTTAGTTGCATTCCCTCTGTGGTAATATTATCATTTCAAAGGTAAGGAGATTAAAGCTGCACATAGTACTCCAAGTATAGTCTAACCAATGTTTGACACAATTGAGCAAGACTTCACACCTCCTGTACTCAAATCACCTCATGATAAAGTCTACCATTGCTTTAGCCTTTCTAAGAGCTTGTTGAATCTGAATATTAATCTTCAGTGACTTATTGCGAAGAACATCCAAGTTCCACTGTGCATCTACCCCCTTACCATTTAAGAAATACTCTGTTTCTTCTATGAAGGTGGATCAACTCTCATTTTTCCACAGTATGTTCCATCTGCCAAGCTCTTGCTCAGTTACCAAATCTGACCAAATCCCCTTGTAGCTGGTTTGCATCTTCCTCACAGCACACATTTCCACCTCGCCTTCTGTCGCCCACAAACTTGAGAATATTACCTTTGGTCCTCACCAGCAAATCATTGATGTATATAATGGCTAACTTGGGCCCATGTACCCGTCCTTGTGGTACCCTATTAGTCACAGCCTGTCAATGTGAGAATGAGCGAGGTGTTCTCAGTCTGTTATCAAATCCTTAATCCATACCAGTACGTTACCTCCTATCCCATGTGAGTCATAGAGTCGTACAGCACAGAAACAGACCCTTCGGTCCAACCAGTCCATGCCAACCATTGTTCCCAAACTGCTCCCACCTGCCTGCTCCTTGCTTATATCTCCATAAACCTTTCCTAATCATGTACTTATCCAATTGTCTTTTAATCATTCAATTGGATTCCCTACAGTGTGGAAACAGGCCCTTCCATCCAACAAGTCCAGGCCGACCCTCCGAAGAGTAACCCACCCAGGACCATTCCCCTGCCCTATATTTACCCCTGACTAAAGCACCCAACACTATGGGCAATTTAACAGTTGTAATTGTACCCATATCCACCACTTCCTTTCGAAGTTCATTCCACACACGAACCACCCATTGCGTAAAACATTTTATTAACTAACCTCCTGTGGGGGACTTTATCAAAAGTCTTCTGAAGATCCAATTATACTATGTCTACCGACTAACCTTTCTCAACGTTGAGCAAAGACAACAAAGAACAGTACACACAGGAACAGATCCTTCGGCCCACCATGTCTGCACTGACACATAATGCCTTTCAAAAGTAAAAACGTTTTGTCTCTGTGTGGTCTGTTTCCCTCTATTCCCTGCCTATTCATGTATCTGTCATGACACTTCTTAAATGCTGCTATTGAATCTGTCTCCACCACTTCAGCACATTCCAGCCACTTATCACCATCTGGGTAAAAAAATTCTGCCACTTACATCTCCTTTAAATTTATCCCCTTTTAGCTTCAATTTATGTCCCCTCGTAATTGACATTTCTACCCCGGGGAAAAAAGGCTCAGATTATCCATTCTATCCCGTGCCTCTCCTGATTTTGTAAACTTCTATCAGGTCACCCCTCATCCTTCGACGTTCAAGTGAAAACAAACCAACTTTGTCCAATCTCTCCTCATAGATAATGTCCTCCAAATCAGGCAACAGCCTGGTAAAGCTTCTCTATACTCTCTCCAAAGCCTCCATATCCTCCTGGTAGCGTGGCGACCAGAACGCTACACAATATTCCACATTTGGCTTAACTAAAGTTTGATAGAGCTGCAACATGACTCGCCAGTTTTTATACTGTATGCCCCAACCGATGAAGCACCAACTGTTAGTAACATTCTCAAAAAGCTCCAACAGATTCATCAACAGCAATTTCCTGTTCAGAATTCCTGATGACGGCACCCAATAAGTGTCTATTTACCATGTATTTAAGGCCAACAGGTCTGTAGTTCCTCATTTTCTCTCCTTTTTTTAATTGGGTGACATTTGGTACCTTCCAATCTGCTGAACCATTCCAGAATCTATAGAATTTTGGAAGATGACCACCAATGCATTCATTATCAACATATTTCAATAGTCTGGGATGTAGAATATCATGAGCCAGCGGTATATCACTTTGTGGGGCTGAGGAGGTGAGCTATTGTTTTCATGCATTAGTTTGAGCGAGTAAAAGCAGGCAGGGGGCTGATATTGGTCTTCAGTGGGAAAGTGAAGCAGGCAATGATGAATCAGCAGTTTATCTCACAACCTACCCTTGATTCTATTGAAAAGGTTAGAAAATTGATTGATGGATTGATTTATTGTTGTCACATGTACAGAGACACAATGAAAAGCGTTATCTGGTGTGCTGTACAGGCAGATCATACCATACAAAATGCATCAGGGTGGCAAAACAGAGTGCAGAAAACAGTGTTACAGCCACAGAGAAGGTGCAGAGAGAGGGAGAGAGAGATGAGAATGAACATTTGAGAAGACCATTCAAAAGCTTGATAACAGCAGGAAAGAAGCTGCTTTTGAATTTGTTTGTATGTGCATTCAAAGTTTAATATCTTCTTCCAAATGGAAGAGGCTGGAAGAGAGCATAACCGGGGTGGGAGGAGTCTTTGATGATGTTGGTTGCTTTGCTGAGGTAGCAGGTAGTGTAGATGGAGTGAATGGATGGAAGGCGGGTTTGTGTGCTGGGCTGGGCTGTGTTCACGACTCTCTGTAGTTTCCTACTAAACCAAACTGTGATGCATCCAGATAGGATACTTTCTATGCTGCATCTGTAAAAATTAGTTCGAGACTTTGTGGACATGTCAAGTTTCCTTAGCTCCTGAGGAAGTAGAGAAATTAAATTGAGATGTAACCTGGCTGACTATTTTCTATCACCAAAGATTAATTTCCTTCCATTGTTCTGTGGAAGCCGTGCTAGATTGATAGCATGCTGATAGCATCGCGTTTTATGGAGAAATTAATTTTGATGATTGCTCGGATATGCAGATATGAATTTAGATAATTATTCAGATATGCAGGTCCAGGTATCTGATAGGTGTGTAGAGCACATGTGTAGTATGGGTGGGAAATACATTAATAAAATGCAAAAAGGGAACGTCTTCTCATTTAAACTAGAGAAAGGCTTTAAAGGCATATCACAACTTGGGCAGCGCTTGGCAAGCACAGTAGGATAGGATAGAGTTAGGAAATGAGAGGTGTACACTATAGGATGGGATAGAGTTAGGAAGTGAGAGGTGTACACTATAGGATGCGATACAGTTAGGAAGCGAGAGGTGTACACTATAAGATGGGATAGAGTCAGGAAGTGAGAAGTGTACACTACGGGATGGGATAAAGTCAGGAAGTGAGAGGTGTACACTATATAATGGGATAGAGTCAGGAAGTGACAGGTGTACACTATAGGATGGGATAGAATCAGGAAGTGGGAAGTGTACACTATAGGATGCAATAGAGTCAGGAAGTGAGAAGTGTCAGTATAGGATGGGAAAGACTCAGGAAGTGAGAGGTGTACATCATAGGATGGGGCAGAGTCAGGAAGTGAGAGGTGTACATTATAGAATGTGATAGAGTCAAGAAGTGAGAGGTGTACACTATAGGATGGGATAGAGTCAGGACGTGAGAGGTGTACACGATAGGATGCGATAGAGTCAGGAAGTGAGAAGTGTACATTATAGGATGGGATAGAGTCAGGAAGTGAGAGGTGTACACGATAGGATACGATAGAGTCAGGAAGTGAGGAGTGTACATTATAGGATGGGATAGAGTTAGGAAGTGAGAAGTGTACACTATAGGATGGGATAGATTCAGGATGTGAGAATTGTACAGTATAGGAATGGATAGATTCAGGAAGTGAGAGGTGTACACTATAGGATGGGATAGAGTCAGGAAGTGAGAAGTGTACACTATAGGATGGGATAGATTCAGGAAGTGAGAATTGTACACTATAGGTTGGGATAGAGTCAGGAATTGAGAAGTGTACACAATAGGATGGGATAGAGTCAAGAAGTACACTATAGGATGGGATAGAGTCAGGAAGTGAGAAGTGTACACTAGAGGATGGGATAGAGTCAGGAATTGAGAAGTGTACACAATAGGATGGGATAGAGTCAGGAAGTGAGAGGTGTACACGATAGGATGGGGTAGAGTCAGGAAGTGAGAAGTGTACAGTATAGGAATGGATAGATTCAGGAAGTGAGAGGTGTACACTATAGGATGGGATAGAGTCAGGAAGTGAGAAGTGTACACTAGAGGATGGGATAGAGTTAGGAAGTGAGAAGTGCACACTATAGGATGAGATAGATTCAGGAAGTGAGAATTGTACACTATAGGATGGGATAGAGTCAGGAAGGGAGAGGTGTACGCTATAAGATGCGATAGAATCAGGAAGTGAGAGGTGTACACTATAGGATGGGATAGAGTCAGGAAGGGAGAGGTGTACACTATAGGGTGGGATACTGTCAGGAAGTCAGAAGCGTACACTTGTGGATGGGATAGAGTCAGGAAGTGAGAGGTGTACACTATAGGGTGGGATACTGTCAGGAATTGAGAAGTGTACATTATGGGATGGGATAGAGTCAGGAAGTCTGAAGTGTACACGATAGGATGGGATAGAGTCAGGAAGTGAGCTGTGTACACTATAGGGTTGGATAGAGTCAGGAAGTGAGAGGTGTACACTATAAGATGGGATAGAGACAGGAAGTGAGAGTTGTACACTATAGGATGCAATAGAGTCAGGAAGCGAGAAGTGTCAGTATAGGATGGGATAGAGTCAGGAATGGAGAGGTGTACACTATTGGATGGGATAGAGTCAGGAAGGGAGAGGTGGACACTATAGGGTGGGATACTGTCAGGAAGTCAGAGGTGTGCACTTTTGGATTGGATAGAGTCAGGAAGGGAGAGGTGTACACTATAGGGTGGGATACTGTCAGGAATTGAGAAGTGTACAATATAGGATGGGATAGAATCAGGAAGTGAGAAGTGTACACTGTAGGATGGGATAGAGTTAGGAAGAGAGAGGTGTACATTATAGGATGGGACAGAGTCAGAAAGTGAGAGGTGTACATTCTAGGATTGGATAGAGTCAGCAAGTAAGAGGTGTACACGATAGGATGGGATAGAGTCAGGAAGTGAGAAGTGTACACTATAGGGTGGGATAGAGTTAGGAAGTGAGAGGTGTACATTCTAGGATTGGATAGAGTCAGCAAGTGAGAGGTGTACACGATAGGATGGGATAGAGTCAGGAAGTGAGAATTGTACACGATAGGGTGGGATAGAGTTAGGAAGTGAGAGGTGTACGCTATAGGATGGGATTGAGTCAAGAAGTGAGAAGTGTACACCATAGGATGAGATAGAGTCAGGAAGTGAGAGGTGTACACTATAGGATGGGATAGATTCAGGAAGTGAGAAGTGTACAGTATAGGAATGGATAGAGTCAGGAAGTGAGAAGTGTACACTGTAGGATGGGATAGAGTTAGGAAGTGAGAGGTGTACACTATAGGATGGGATAGAGTCAGTAAGTGAGAGGTGTACACTGTAGGATGGGATAGAATCAGGAAATGAGAGGTGTACACGAAAGGATGCGATAGAGTCAGGAAGTGAGAAGTGTACATTATAGGATGGGATAGAGTTAGGAAGTGAGAAGTGTACACTATAGGATGGGATAGATTCAGGAAGTGAGAAGTGTACACAAAAGGATGGGATAGATTCAGGAAGTGAGATGTGTACAGTATAGGAATGGATAGATTCAGGAAGTGAGAGGTGTACACTATAGGATGGGACAGAGTCAGGAAGTGAGAAGTGTACACTATAGGATGGGATAGATTCAGGAAGTGAGAGGTGTACACGATAGGATGGGGAAGAGTCAGGAAGTGAGAAGTGTACAGTATAGGAATGGATAGATTCAGGAAGGGAGAGGTGTACGCTATAAGATGCGATAGAGTCAGGAAGTGAGAGGTGTACACTATAGGTTGGGATAGAGTCAGGAAGTGAGACGTGTACAGTATAGGAATGGATAGATTCAGGAAGTGAGAGGTGTACACTATAGGATGGGATAGAGTCAGGAAGTGAGAAGTGTTCACTATAGGATGGGATAGAGTCCGAAGTGAGAAGTGTTCACTATAAGATGGGATAGAGTCAGGAAGTGAGAAGTATACACTACAGGATGTGATGGAGTTAGGAAGAGGGAGGTATACACTATAGGATGGGATAGAGTCAGGAAGTGAGAGGTGTACACTCTAAGATGGGATAGCGTTAGGAAGGGAGAGGTGCACACTACAGGATGGGATAGAGTTAGGAAGTGTGAGGTGTACACCATAGAATGGGATAGATTCAGGAAGTGAAAGGTGTACACTATTGGATGGGATAGAGTTAGGAAGTGAGAGGTGTACACTATAGGATGCGATAGAGTCAGGAAGTGAGAGGTGTACACTATAAGATGCGATAGAGTCAGGAAGTGAGAGATGTACACTATAGGATGGGATAGAGTCAGGAAGTGAGAAGCGTACACGATAGGATGGGATAGAGTCAGGAAGTGAGAAATGTACACTATAGAGTTGGATAGAGTCAGGAAGTGAGAGGTGTACACTATAAGACGGGATAGAGACAGGAAGGGAGAGGTGTAAACTATAGGATGCAATAGAGTCTGGAAGCGAGAAGTGTCAGTATAGAATGGGATAGAGTCAGGAAGTGAGTGGTGTACACGATTGGATGGGATAGAGTCGGGAAGGGAGAGGTGTACACTATAGGGTGGGATAGAGTTAGGAAGTGTGAGGTGTACACTATAGGATGGGATAGAGTCAGGAAGTGAAAGGTGTACACTATTGGATGGGATAGAGTTAGGAAGTGAGAGGTGTACACTATAGGATGCGATAGAGTCAGGAAGTGAGAGGTGTACACTACAGGATGTGATGGAGTTAGGAAGAGGGAGGTATACACTATAGGATGAGATAGAGTCAGGAATTGAGAGGTGTACACTCTAAGATGGGATAGCGTTAGGAAGGGAGAGGTGTACACTACAGGATGGGATAGAGTTAGGAAGTGTGAGTTGTACACTATAGGATGGGATAGATTCAGGAAGTGAAAGGTGTACACTATAGGATGGGATAGAGTTAAGAAGTGAGATGTGTACACTACAGGATGGGATTGAGTTAGGTATTGAGAAATGTACTCTAAAGGATGGGATAGTGTCTGGAAGTGAGAGATGTGCACTATTGGATGCAATAGATTCGGGAAGTGAGAGGTGTACACTTTAGGATGGGATAGAGTCAGGAAGTGAGAGGTGAACACTATAGGATGGAAATAGCGTCAGGAAGTGAGAGTTGTACACTATTGGATGCAATACATTCGAGAAGTGAGAGGTGTACACTATAGAATGGGATAGAGTCAGGAAGTGAGAGGTGAACACTATAGGATGGGGTAGAGTCAGGAAGTGAGAGGTGTACACTATCGGATGGGATAGAATCAGGAATTGAGAAATGTACACTATCGGATGGGATAGAGTCCGAAGTGAGAAGTGTACCCTATAGGATGGGATAGATTCAGGAAGTGAGAAATGTACACTATAGGATGGGATAGAGTCAGGAAGTGAGAGGTATACACTATAGAATGCGATAGTGTCAGGAAGTCAGAAGTGTACACTATAGGATGGGATAGTGTCAGGAAGTCAGAAGTGTACACTATAGGATGGGATAGAGTCAGGAAGTGAGAGGTGTACACTATAAGATGGGATACTGTCAGGAAGTCAGAAGTGTTCACGAGAGGATGGGATAGTGTCAGGAAATGAGAGGTGTACACTATAGGGTCGGATAGAGTCAGGAAGTGAGAGATGTACACTATAGGATGGGATAGAGTCAGGAAGTGAGAGGAGTACACTATAGGATGCAATAGAGTCAGGAAGTGGGAGGTGTACATTATAGGACGGGATAGAGACAGGAAGCGAGAGATGTACACTATGGGATGGGATAGAATCAGGAAGTGGGAGGTGTACACTATAGGATGCAATAGAGTCAGGAAGTGGGAGGTGTATATTATCGGATGGGATAGTGTCAGGAAGTGAGAAGTGTACACTGTAGGATGGGATAGAGTCAGGAAGTGAGAGGTGTACACTATAGGATGGGATAGAGTCAGGATATGAGAGGTGTACACTATAGGATGGGATAGAGTCAGGAAGTGAGAAGTGTGCACTATAGGATGGGATAGTGTCAGGAAGTGAGAGGTGTACACTATAGGATGGGATAGAGTCAGGAACTGAGAGGTGTACACTATAGAATGGGATAGAGTCAGGATGTGAGAGGTGTAACTATAGAATTGGATAGAGTCCGAAGTGAGAAGTGTACACAATAGGATGGGATAGATCAGGAAGTGAGAAGTGTACACTATAGGATGGGATAGAGTCAGGAAGTGAGAGATGTACACTATAGGATGAGATAGAGTTAGGAAGTGAGAGGTGTACACTTTAGGATGGGATAGAGTCAGGAAGTGAGAGGTGTACACTCTAGGATGGGATAGATTTCGGAAGTGAGAGGTATACACTATAGGGTTGGATGGAGTCAGGAACTGGGAAATGTACTCTGTAGAATGGGATTGAGTCAGGAAGTGAGAGGTGTACACGATAGGATGGGATTGAATCAGGAAGTGAGAAGTTTACACTATAGGATGCAATAGATTCAGGAAGCGAGAAGTATCCGTATAGGATGGGATAGAGTCAGGAAGTGAGAGGTGTACACTATAGGATGGGATAGAGTCCGAAGTGAGTAGTGCACACTGTAGGATGGGATAGATTCAGGAAGTGAGAGGTGTACACTACAGGATGGGATAGAGTCATGAAGGGAGTGGTGTACACTATAGGGTGGGACACTGTCAGGAAGTGAGAAATGTACACTATAGGATGGGATAGAGTCAGGAAGTGAGAGGTGTTCACTATAGGATGGGATAGAGTCGGAAGTGAGAAATGTTCACTATAGGATGGGATAGAGTTAGAAAATGAGAGGTATACACTATCGGATGTGATAGAGTCAGGAAGTGAGAAGTATACACTATAGGATGTGATGGAGTTAGGAAGTGGGAGGTATACACTATAGGATGGGATAGAGTCAGG
>NC_057739.1:31728415-31773439 GCF_004010195.1 Chiloscyllium plagiosum | reverse complement strand
AAAGTAGAGGTAAATGGTTTTACAAAAGATATATGTTGGAAGGATATGTTGCAGAGTATGTTATAGATTTGATTTTCACAGGACTAGCAAGAATAAAGCTGTACATACATTTTCCTTATTACAGCAAATTGATGTTCAAATCATGGTTTTAAAAGTTGACACATTCGCAAAAGAATACATTTACTCTGGTGAACGAGGTGAATGCCACAGATAATCCTTCAATTAGTCCATTGTGATGTTGCACCAGACAAGACACAATGAATGGAGTGAAACACTCAGAACGAGTAAAATGGGATTGGAACGCAATGCAAGAAGGGTGCAGTGAGCAATGGAACATTTGTATAATTCCGGTCCTCTCTAGTGATTGCCTGTAAAGGCAGGGATCATACACAGCACTATTCCTGCTGAGTCTCAGCGAGATGCCATTACCTTACCTTCATACAAGTACGGTCAAAATGTCAACCTTGGCCCTCAGTTCACACGCCAGCTGTGGAGCAGTGGAAACTGTGATATTGAATATATTCCAGCCATTCCAAATGGGTTTTGAGTGTGATTACCAATTACCAAACTCTGATAACATTCACAAAGATCAGACTGAGGCTGGTCAAGGTTTTTGAAGCTAAATCCTTTCCAAACCAAGTGAACAGGCTCACTTTGGTCTTGGACAAACCTCAGAATGGACAAAACCAGCTGCATATACACACCACTTGACCTTAGAGGAATATCAAATGAGGCACGATATAACAGACAGCTGCCACTGTGTGTTTACTTAATCATTTTGTTTGCCCTACAGTCCATGATCACTTCCATCTCTTGGAGCAGTTATACCCAATACTCCATACCAGACTGAGTCTTTGAACAGGCACTGTTTCCAAAACAAGTGTACTAAAGAGTTCAAAACTGAACGTGATTGTCCATCTGTGATTTTACTGGTGTCCTGTGTATTCCCAACGTGAAAAAGGACTGTAAATCCCCAAAGAGCTCTAGTAAATGTGTCAAATACAATTTCCCTTTCACAAAACCATGTTGACTCTGCATGATTGTATTATGATTTTCTCAACCTGCCACTACCTCTTTGCTAATTAATGTTAATATTCCCTCATCCCTGCCAAAGTCAGCTGTTCAGCTCACCGGCCAATGGTTTTCTGTCTCCCTCTGTTCTTGAATTATGGCATTACTTCTGCAGCTTTCTAATATTTTTAGAATCTGGGGAATTTGGAAGATTATATCCAATACATCTGCTATCTTTGCAGCAACTCATAGAGTCATAGAGCACAGAAACTGACCCTGCGGTCCAACCAGTCCATGTCGAACATAATCCCAAACTAGACTAGTCCCACCTGCCTGCTCCTGGCTCATATCCCTCCAAACCTCTCCTATTCATGTATCCATCCAAATGTCTTTTAAACGTTGTAATTGTACCCACATTCACCACTCCCTCGGGAAGTTCATTCCACATGCAAACCATCCTCTGTGTAAAAAAATTGCCACTGATTCTTTTTTAACTCTCTCTCCTCTCACTTTAAAAATGTGCCCCCTAGACTTGAAATTCCATAGAGTCATAGAGCACGGAAACAGACCTTATAGTCCAACCAGTCCACATCAACCATAATCCCAAACTAAACTAGTCCAATCTGCCTGCACTTGGCCCATATCCCTCCAAACCTTTACTGTTCATGTATTTATCCAAATGTATTTTAAGTGTTGTAACTGTACCCGCACCACGCATGAACCACTCTCTGCGTAAAATAATTGCCTCTCATGCCTTTTCCTAATCTTTCTCCTTTCACCTTAAAAGTATGCCCTTAGTCTTGAAATCCCCCACCCTGGGGAGAAGACACCTATCATTTATCTTATCTAAACTCCTCATGATTTTATAAGCCTCTATAAGGTCACCCTCAACCTCCTATGCTTTAGTGAAAAATGTCCCAGGCTATCCAGCCTCTCTTTATATCTCATTCCTGGAAATATTCTGGTAAGTCTTTTCTTGAACCCTCTCCAGCTTAATAATATCTTATTAGATTAGATTCCCTACAGTGTGGAAACAGGCCCTTTGGCCCAACAAGTCCACACCGGCCCTCCGAAGAGCAACCTTCCCAGACCCATTCCCTTACATTTACCCCTGACTAATGCACCTAACACTATGGGCAACTTAGCATGGCCAGTTCACCCAACCTGCACAGCTCTTAATAATATCCTTTAAGACTCTAAGGTGTAGACTACCGTGGAACCTGTTAGATTTTAGCTCCATTAATTTTCCCGTTACTTTTTCTCTATTAATCCTGATTGTTTAAGGTTTCTCCCTTCCTATTGTTCCATGCTTTTCTACTATCTTTGGGATTTATGTTTCTGTGAAGCCTGAAATAACTCCACAGAGGGTGGTATTTTGTCACCAGGTCACCCTTTATTTAGACATGGAGAGTCCTTGACACTGATCCAGCTCCCTTAGAGCCTGCTCTCAGGGTGAACAGAACCTCTGACACTCCTATTTATTTATTTTCTTTCTTTTCTCCTTTCCCCACACTCCTGCCTAACTGCGGTAGTGCTTATTTTTCCCCAGCACCCATGGTGTGTGTGTGCAGGTGTGAGACACGGTGAAAGACACAAGGTGTACGAATCTTTATTCAGTTTCCACCACCAGGAAGAAAGGAAACACCCAAGTGGCCAGTGACAAGCAGTGCCCTTCACATCAAAGGGCAATGCCATGTGAAAACTCCTGTTTATATGTGTCAGCCAGGGCTCTCTGATTGGACCAGATTAACAGTCCCAATCAGGGAACTCATATCCTATGAGGTCCACCTGGCTGTTCTTGTTACAATCACTACAAAGACAGATGCCATATTCTTATTTAAAACCATTGCACTTTGATTCTTTCCTATTGGTAGACTCAAGTTCCATCCTCTAAGACACTAATGCTCACTTTTGCAACTTGTTGTTTTATAAACTTGTGGAAACTTTTATTGTCTTTTTATATTTCTGGATAGTTTTCTCCCATCCTCCAACTACTGCTTTCTGTAATCATCCCTTGCCTGGTTTCTAAAATGTTTCCAATTTTCCGGCCTGCCGCGAACCTTCCTGGCACTGTCTACCTTTCCATTTGATTTGACGCTGCCCTAAGTTCCTCAGTTGACCACAGATAGTGCACCCTTCTCAGAAGAAACACCTTCTGAAATGTCTGCTGCTGCTTTTGTGCAGTCTTAGCTTTTAACCTGTTTTCCCATGCTGCATTGTTCAGTGTCTACCCAAGGGGCAGAGCTACTGGCTGTTGTGTCAGAGACGGGGCACAAAGAGAGTGTATTGCTGGAGAGCAAAGTGAAACCAGAGTGACAGCAAACAGGAGAGGCAGCTCTTGTCCCAGTTATCATTACCCTGTGTGATGCCAATCGGTGCAACATGGGAGCGAGTTTGTTCAATTAGAACTCACCAAACTGCCTGTTGTGTTAAAGAACACTGATGCATCTCAACTTGCTGCCTTCAAATGTGCCAGTTTAAAATTTGCTGTTCCAGTTTGAATCAAGCTGCTTATATTTCTCCTGTGTCCTTTTCGTTTCTCTTTTCAGTTCATCAGAACTATGTCGGTACAGACACGGAAAGGAATCCTTTCTTTCTTTCGGTTGTCCTTTCTGACCAAAACAATCAGCGTGTGCCACAGTACCGTGCGATCCTCTGGAAAAAAACAGTAAGTGGCGATTCGTTCACCTTCCTTACTCGGGTTTGTCAGAATTGTGTGTTTATGGTCATTTTTTTTAAATCGCAAAGCCACTTTTGGAGGAAGGCCTTTATCACTCCAAGTACATTTCAGATTCTCCTTAAATTGAAGTGATCGCTTTGCAAGGTGATGTTCTGATATCCTGGTATCCTGGACAACTTAAAATTTCAAGGCAGCTCCATCTCATAAAGCTGCACTCTTACCACAAACCATTTTCAGATCTTTATACACCAGCCTCCACCTTAGGGTCAGTGTGGTGGACGTGACCTTAGAAGGTGACATCAGGAAAGATATACAGGGGAACCACGATTATCCGAATGAGATGGGCGGGCACTGTTTAGTTTGGATGATCAATTATTCGGTTGATCAATTAAATGCCTTTCCCCTGGGGCTCGGAGTTCTTGAAGTCTGCTCCCCGTTCAGGAGGTAAAACAGCAACACAGCGCACGAGACCCCGCCCCTAACACCGCTCCCAGAACCCTGTCCAACCCCCCACCCCCACCCCCACATTCCCCAACCCTGTCCAAGCCCGCCCCCTCCCCCCCGTGTGGGTAGAGAGAGAGAGAGCAGGAGGTCAGTCATTTGGAGACGGTGCCTGTTTAATCACTGTAAACGAAAGACGCGATCACTGTTGGAAACACGTCTTTGATGTAATGTTTCTATCGGGACCTCGAGGTCTCCTTCGGATAATCCAATTTTCAGATAATTGGTAGTCGGATATTTGAGGTTCCTTCGTAAAGGCATTTAAGATAGAAAGGGAGGAGATAATTGATGAACAAGTCAAACTTAGAAAGAGAGATTTCAAGTGGAAATTTCAAGTGAAATTTACATTATATTGAAAAGCAAAAGAGGTCATGTTGAACTGAAATAGGACTTTGAAGAAAGTGGAGTGGGGGAGGGTCATTCAACTCATTGAGCCCACTGTGCCATTCAGTAAGTTCATGGCTGAACTGACCCTGTGCCTAAGGACACTTTTCTGTCTACCACCTCCAATAATCCTTGGCTCTCTTGTCAATCAAAAATGTGCCTAATTCAGCCTTGACGATATTCAGTGATTCGGCCTCCACAGGTCACTAAGGGAGAGCATTAATGACTTGCCGAGAGAAGAAATTCCTCTGCGTCTCTTGAGGTTCCTTTCTCTGTAGAATAGAAAATGGATGGTGAGGGTGGGGGAGTGTGGGCTGGGGTTGGGGTGGTGTGGTTACCAAAGCAGGAATCTTCAGGGTAATAAACAGGATCGATGGGATAGAGGTTAGGAAGGGTGTTCCATTTCAGACAGGCCCAGAAACAGGCCCAAAAGTGAAATGCTGTGGAGGGTGGTAATCTGTAATGAAGGCGAAAACCTCTAGAAATTTTCAGCAGCTCAGGGAGTATCTTGGATAGAAATAAAGTTAACATTGAACATGATGACAGGTCACCGAGAACCAGGGAACAGTGCATACAAAGTGGTCGTGTTTAAGTCCAGCTTTGGTTAGAATGTTTAGAATGTGCAGTGACCAAGGTGAATAGAAAAGATGCATTGCATGGAATTATGAATAAACACATGAAAGGAAAATGACAAAAGGATAACTTGGTAATGTTAAATGGGTGGAAGGAGGCTTGTATCCAGCATTAACATGGGTCTGAAACTGAGGGGTCTGCAATGCTATCTAACATCATGCTAGTTTCTGAAGCGATTATATCACTTTTCAATGGGCAATTTTGCCAATTTTAGACTAACTATACACTTGGAGATTTAAGTCCTAACAAAATGTTCCCATGCTTTCCCATAAACAAGGTGCCAAGGAACACTAAATCATTTGTCAATGACTCGATCAAGAGAGATACTGGCAGGAGCTGCCCAGGAAACGATAATGCTTTAAATTGTTTATGTATTTTTTTTTCAAAGTGAGACTCTAATTAAACAAGCAGGTCCTTCTTTGATTTGTAAAAGGTGGTTTTACAAAGCTCTCAGGGTTTGAGTTCAAACAAGGCTCAGCGAGGGTTGATGCTCCTGCTAGTTCCCATGCCAGGCACCAGCACTGTTGTTCAAAGGGATGTGTTTTGACACTGTGGTTAGGAGCAGCTGTTTCCCAATTGTGTGCTTCTGTGTCTCTCTCTATGTCTGTGTGTGTGTGCGTGTGTTTATGTGTGTCTTTGTGTGTCTATGTGTGACTGTAAATGGGTGGGTGTGTCTGTGTGTGCACCTGTGTGTCTCTGTATGTGTGTGTCTTTCTCTATGTGTGAGTGTCTCTGTGTATGTGTCTCTGTGTGAGTGTGTGTGCGCACACACGTTTGTGAAGTCAGCTAATCCTTCTCCATCCTCAGTACCTTCCATCAGTTTGTGCTATCACAGCTTTTTACTGCATCCCGCTTTCTGTGACAGTAAAATCCTTGTCAGATTTATTATGTTCTGGTTTCTTAGAATCTGACAGAGGTCGTTATTGTTAAAACACCTCACTGACTATGAGTGATTTAAAATACTGGTACAGAACCTTAAGTGATGATTAATTGAGCAGTTAGTCTTTCATAAACATATTTGATATCTTTATATGAAATTGTGTCCTCTGTTGATGGGGGAGTAAGGGGAGCACTGTGCCCCATTATTGCTACATTAGCTTTTTGGAATTGAAGTGGGTCAATGCTGTTAAGGTACAGATCAGCTGTAATGTAATTACCTGGCAGTACAGTGGCTGAATAGCTCATCCTTTCACAAAGAGTCTGAAATTGCGGCGTATTGGGTTCAGAGCACAGATGCATGACCCAGTCTTAGGAATGCAGTGGAGCAAAATGAGGAAGAGAGATGGGGAAGTGTTGCAGCATGATGAGATGTGGATGCACCAATGGGTTCCTGTCACTGCAAGTTCCCCAGCAGCTTTTCCCAGGAGGCTCAGGGTATGAGTTACTGCAATGTGGAAGGGATGAGCAGTGTTCAGGAAGGAGTCACCAACAGTCAGACTTATTAAGCAGCACATTTTAGCAATAATCTGCTCACTGATGCTCAGCCTAGGTTCTGCCAGGACCACTCAGCTCCTGACTTCCTGACAACCTTGGTCTTTCTTTGGATTGACTGCAAAGGTGACGTGAGATTGACTGTCCAGGCCATCAGGACTGCATTGACCAAGTGTGCTGTCAAGGAGCCCGAGCAAAGCTAGAATCAATGAGAATTGGGAGAGAACTGTCCACTGGTTGGAGTCATACCTGACACATAAAGAGATGGTTGTGGTTGTTGGAGGTCTGTCATCTCAGCTCCAGGACATTTCTGCAGGAGTTCCTCAGGGTAGTGTCCTCAGCCCAACCACCTTCAGCTGCTTCATCATAAGGTCAGAAGTGGGGATGTTTGCTGATGATTATACAATGTTCTGCATCATTCATAACTCCTCAGGTACTGAAGCAGTCCATGTTCAAATACAACAAGATCTGGACAATAACCAGGTTTGAGCTGACAGTGGTAAGTGGTGTTTACACTATAGAGATGTCAGGCAATGGCCATCTCCAATATGAGTTAATCCAACCATCATCCCCTGATATTGAATGGCATTAAGATCACTGAATCCCTCACTACCAATATCCTGAGGGTTACCGTGAACTAGAAACTGAACTGAAGGAGCCACTCAACTGACACCCCAAAACTGGCCAGAATCTATAAGGCAGAAGTCAGGAGTGTGATGGAATACTGCCCAGTTGCATGGATGAGAGCAGCTCCAACAACATGTAAGCTTGACACAGTCCAGGACAAGGAACTGATTGGCACTACATCTACAAAGATTCAGTCTCTCCATCACTGACGCTCCGCAGGAGCAGTGTGTACCACGTACAAAAGGCACTGCGGAAATTCACCATGCCAAAGATGTGCAGGTTAAGTGGGATTTGCAACAGTAAATGTGGGATTACTGGGATGGCTGGGGGGAGGGGTAGGGGTAGGGAGGAAGGTGAAGGGTCTGATTTTGTGTGGGATGTTCTTCAGAGTGTCAATATAGTCTCGATAGGTTGAATGGCCTCTTTCTGTACTGTAGGGATTCTATGATTCCTTAGGCAGTACCTTCCAGATCACAACCACAGCTGTCTAGGAGGACATGGGCAGCAGATGCATGGAAACACCTCCAAGTTCCTCTCCAAGCCACGTACCTGTCCTGATTCAGAAATGTATCACTGTTCCTTCAGTGTCGCTGGGTCAGAATCCTGGAATTTTCTTCCCAGTGGTACTGTGGGTCTACCTGCATCAAATGAACTACAGTGGTTCAAGAAAGCAGCTCATCACTACCTCCTCCAGGGATATAAGGGCTGGACAATAAACGCTGGCCCAGCTAGCATCCCAGAAATAAATAAATAAATAAATAAATAAAGCCCTAACTATGCTGCTATTGGCGATCAACAGACCAAGCAGAAGTTCCTATGTCAAAACATGGCTGGTATGGTCCAGATCTGGTCTTTGAAGACATCAATACACATTTTGATAGTTATCATCAGGAATTGGAAGGAGAGAATGGTGCCAAGCATAGACATCAAATAAATTTATCTGTTATTGTTTTTCTGTTATTTTAGTCATTTGTTTGTTCAGGTCTATCTCACTTTTCTTCAGTAACTGGTAACAGAAAACCTCATTCGAACCAGGACCTCGTTCTATCAGTGCTGTCATTTTCTGCTCCCTTACTTTAATCTTGTGTTTGTCAATTTGATTTGATTACAAGACTCTTGTATTGTGAGAGCTTTCATAAGGGAATTTTACTTGATGCGAATCAAAGCTGATTCAGAAGGTGAAAGGATCAAAACGCAAAAACTTCTCAGAAATGAAAAACAGTTATAGAGTTATAGAGATGTACAGCATGGAAACGGACCCTTCGGTCCAACCCGTCCATGATGACCAGATATCCCAACCCAATCTAGTCCCACCTGTCAGCACTGGGCCCAAACCCTTCAAACCCTTCCTATTCATATATCCATCCAGATGCCTTTTAAATGTTGCAATTGGACCAGCCTCCACCACTTCTTCTGACAGCTCATTCCACACATGCACCACCCTTTGCATGAAAAAGTTGCTCCTTGGGTCTCTTTTATATCTTTCCTCTCTCACCCTAAACCTATGCCCTCTACTTCTGGACTCCCCCCATCCCAGGGAAAAGACTTTGTCTGTTTACTCTATCTATGCCCCTCATGATTTTATAAACCTCTACAAGGTCACCCCTCAGCCTCTGATGCTCTAGGGAAAACAGCCCCAGCCTGTTCAACCTCTCCCGAGAGCTCAAATCATCCAACCCTGGCAACATCCTTGTAAATCATTTCTGAACCCTTCCAATAGGGGGAGACTGAAATTACATGCAATATTCCGGAAGTGGCCAAACCAATGTCTACTACAGCCGCAACAAGACCTCCCAGTTTGAAATATTTTTTGAAATATTTATTTATAGAGTCTGTTTTCTCTTCACAGGGTACACAGAAAATATGCCTTCCTTATAGCCCTACGAAAACACTTTCTGTCAAATCTATTTTAAGGTAAGTGAGAAATCTTGGAATTCTAAATGGACCTTGCCGACCGTCATTGGATTAGTTTTACCAGTTTTCATATCTAGTGTGGAATAAAGGTCTGTACTTTGCTGGGTTGCAGGATCACATGTAATGGGTATCGAGAGAAAGAGAGAGAGAGATACCTATTGTCCTTGGTGGGTTATGCTGTTACATCACCAGATACCGAGGCAGTGACTGTTCCGCCTCCTGCTGGTGAGACGGCTAGTTGAAGCCTGGACATCAGTATCACCAACGATTAAGCAATGTGATGGGCTCGGATTTGACTCACTCAGCCTCTGTTTGCTAAAACAGATATCGGGCCTGACTTTAACTCTTATGAGAGGTAGCCTATCCTAAGCCTGCCAACTCCTGTTGCATAATTTAGACCAATCCTGGTGAATGCCAGAGCCATCTTAATCCCTTGCTAATGAATATATAATATCCCAATAACAAGGGAAAAAAATAGTGTATAATCCATGCATACCTCTCTGTTCAAGTGCACACCTTTCATAATTATTCAAATGTTCTTAGGATGGTGATTTTATCTTAAGATGCGGGATAGTGGTGCAGTTAAATCCCTGGAAAATTGCCTCAAACAGACTTTTTTCATCCATTCAGATTGAGACACTCACCAGAGAACGGGCCCACTGTGTGCACACAGTTGTTCATGCAAGTGAGAAGTGTAAAGGGCCTGGGAGTGGCCCAAATATAAGCCCATTCAGAGTGTCATTGGGCCAGGAGAACTTTGAAGCACAGAGGAGAGGGATGTGAACACCAACTTGCATTTAAATAACATCCTCCATGTAGAAATACAGCCAAGGTCTTCTAGTGAGCAGAAAAGACTGGTGCAGATACTGGGAGTGGTGACCAAAGCTGCTGAGTTTTAAGAAAGGTCTATTGGGATGGAAGGATGGGAAAGTGAGAGATGGCTGGTCGGGTGGAACGACTGCACGGAAGGAGACAATCTGGCCAGTCATGTGTGGGTCAGCTCTCTGCAGAGTGACCCTCCCCTGTCCCACTGCCCTGCCTTTTCCCTGTAACTCTGCATTCCTTTTCACACAGTGGGCCCGTTCTCTGGTGAGTGTCTCAATCGAATCTGCTGCCAGCATTCTCTCAGGCAGTGCATTCCAGGTCGAACCACTCGCTGCCTCACACCACGTTATGTTGATTATCTTGCCAGGCACTTTAAATCCTCTAGGGCTTGATCCTTCCAGCGATGGGAACAATTTCTCCCTCTTCAATCTGACCGCATCACTCACAGTTTTGATCAAATCTCTTCTGAATCTTCTCTATTCTAAGGGGAAAAGCCTCACCTCCCTCTCCATTCTATCCACATCACACTGAAGTTCTTCAACGCTGCTGCCAATCTCATGACCCTTTTGTGCACCCTCGCTAACGTGGTCACCTCCCGTCGGGAGATATTTCAAGAGCTTGTAAGTTGAAATAGCCAAACACACGACCATCCACGTTTGGGTGAAGGGGGTAGGGACCACTCTGGAAGCCTGAGTTGGGGGAATGCTGTACTCTTCAGAGTTTGAAGAGCTGGAGGGGATTGTGGAGTGGGAGAGGGAGGAGGGCATGGCAAGGTATGAGGACAAGCCTGAGAATTTAACTTTGAGACAGTGGAGCCAGGAAAAGTATTGGAGCAGAGAGGTGAGCGGCATAGGGTATGAGTGACAGAGTTATGAGCCAAATTTTTAAAGGTCATTGCAAGCCTGTTTCTGTCGGTTCTTTCATTGTGGAACTTTATTTGATTGTTGTTCTTTATCTTCCTCTAATCCTGATTGTTGATATTGTCAGATACTTGCCAGGAAATAACATGGTAACTTTATAGAGGCAAATCACCAGAAGAGGGTGTATATACTGAACTGAGGAGCAGCTTTAACACCCAGCGGCAGCTGCTGCAACTATGGCACTGAAAGTGTTTCACACAGATTCCGACTTGCGGGGAACTCAAAATAAGGAATAGAGGATGTATTTGTGGGAAGGGAAATCTTCATTCTGAGCAGGAATGTGTCCGTCAGTCAGAATGGGACAGTGTTGGGAAGAAGCTGATCATTCTGTCCCAGAGCACCCACAGTGTGAGGGGAAGGGAATCATTGGGAGCACATTGTCCTGTTGTGAAGTGCCACTTGCAGTGGTCTTTGAAGGCAATGGACTGTGAGACACAAATCACATTGAACAATCTCTTCAACTTTTGAATTGTTTTGCAGTGCCATGAACCTTGATAAATTTGAAAAAGGCCCTAGGGAGATTTTTAATGCAGAAATACAGAAGGTAAGACTCAGTTTGTTAAAACGGTGTTTCTGACCATTGCGGTTGTCAGTGAAAACATTATAAAGATAATTTGCTGTTTGAAATGAAACCAGCCTACAATCTCGGGATCACCGCCTTATTCCTGTTGGAGGGTGGAAGTTATTTTGCAGAGTGGTATCAATTAACCTGGAAGTCAACTTGACAACTCTGTGTTTAATTGATGGCCATTTTTGTGTAGCTGGATTCTAAACCTTAAACGTTCATAACCAAGGTTATGCACAAAAGGACTTTATAAACTGTTGGTTAAGCCCAGCTGAACTGAGTGACCAGTTTGTGACTGAACTAATACAATCTATGAGAATGACCATTTATTGTCTGTAGGGGCCAGGACTGAAATCAGGGCCTGGTGCTGCTCCTGGCCTGGACCCTATTCCCACTGTCTGAGAACAGAGGCCTTGTCCCTTGACTGAACGTGGCAGGCTCCCCTCCTGCTCTGCCCCAAACCTGGGCACAGTGGCCTCACTCCAGCTCAAGCGCACCAACACGGTGGCTCAGTGGTTAGCACTGCTGCCTCACAGCACCAGGGTCCCAGGTTCGATTCCAGCCCTCGGGCGACTGTCTGTGTGGAGTTTGCACATTCTCCCTGTGTCTGCGTGCGTTTCGTCCGGGTGCTCTGGTTTCCTCCCATAGTTCAAAGATGTGCAAGTCATGTGAATTGGCCATTCTAAATTGCCCATAATGTTAGGTGTGTTAGTCAGAGGGAAATGGGTCTTGGTGGGTGACTCTTCGGTGGGTCGGTGTGGACTTGTTGGGCAGAAGGGCCTGTTTCCACACTGTAGGGAATCTAAAAAAAACTTCAACCCCCTTAGCTTTATGTTTCACAGCCTCCCAGCCACATCCCCCCTCCTTTCTCAACTCAGCAGAGTGACCTTAACCCTCCAGCCTGAGCTCAGTACCCTGCCCTCAAGGACTGTGGGCCTCCCCTGTTGCACTGCCCCTGGGTTACTGGACTCTCCCTTGACTCAGGCCCTGAATATTTGAACAGAGACAAGTCCACTGCAAGTTCATGGATTCAGTTCTTCATTCTTTGCAGTAGATGCTAAATGAATTGGACATGTTGATAGTTAATAATGTTTCCACATTGTCAGGCACAACGTGCCTAAGTGAGGGAGGTTGTGGTGTCAGACAAGTGAGACATTGATCAGCAAGTTCCTCAGACAGACCCTGAGTAATGGGGCTGTCCTGCCTCAAACCAGGAGGCCTCTTCCCGGCCTACAGGACTCCCCACCACCCTCGTCCTTGTTCTTGACATTCATCCCCTGCAGTGAGTTATTTGTGGCTGAGCCTGGGCAATGTCCAGTGGAGGCTCCTAGCTTCACTCATCTAATGAGCAGAAATGATGATGCAAGCAACTAATCCTCTTGTTCTCGTGTTTGACAGGACTTACTGGTTCTAGAAGAACAGGAGGTGAGTGCAATGTAAACCGGGGTTGTGCGGTAGCAATGGCTGACTGTCGACAGGCCTGCGCACTAATTATAGGAGGGAACATACAAGGAGAAAGGGCAGGCAGGGCAGAGGAGGGAGGGAGGGAGAGGGCAGGGGTCAATGAGGATGGAATGGCGTATGGTGGGACAGGGGTGTGGAGTAGGGTACAGGAGGGTGGAGTACAGGGCACAGGAGTATAAAGGAGGGTAGAGATGGAGAGGGGTACAAGGTAGGGAATAACGGGTGACGCTTGCAGCAGAGAGAGGTTGCAGGAGGAAGTGGGGGTACATGAGGAGGGTGTAGAGGGGAGGAGGGAAGGAGTTATACAGAGTCACAGAGGAGAGGAAGTCATACCAAAGGGCAGAGGAGTGCAAGGAGGAAGGTGGGCTGCAGAAAAGGCTGGGGGCGGGGGGGGGGGGGGGGGGGGGGGGGGGGGGGGGGGGGCGGAGATGAGGGTAACAGGATGACATTTCAGATTGTTCCAGCAAGGAGCCAGCGTATTCCCTTCAGCTGACTGTATCCTCCTGGAAAAAGGTGTAACTTCCCAATGAGATCCTTCAGATGAATTGAACTCCTCGCTTGGAACTCTGTCCTCTAAAAATGACAGGGTTCCAGGCTGCAGTGAATCACCTCAGTATTTATTTATCTTGATCAATTTAAACTGCTCAGTTTTGAATCTTGAAAGGGGAATTACATTTTTATATGTTTTAATCACAGCTGTTAAGTTTCTTTATATTTCAGCGCTGGTCTAATAAATAGTACATTTTCTTTTACTTGCTGCACATTTCTGAATTCTTTTTGTTTTATTAGGGGTCAGTGAACTTTAAGTTTGGAGTTCTATACGCTAAAGATGGACAACTGACAGACGATGAAATGTTTAGCAACGGTAAGGGTCAAATAGCTCATTCAGGCTGAATTTCACTTGAACTAATGTCATTACAAACCACTTGTTGCTGCAGTAATTTTCATTTGTTTCTGCGGGACCTCCATTATAGGATCAAAGACTGGATGGAGACCATTCAGTGCCCCGATGTCTAGACTGTAACCCCCTGCTGATTATAATCAGCTCAATGTTGACAGGGTGAAGAACCAGTTATTAAAAATAAAGTGGGACAAATTATTGAGTTATGGAGTACAGGGAGAGGTCAGGCAGTCAGTGATGGACTTACTTCAATGAGTGCAGTCCCAACAACATACAAGAAGCTTGTCAGCACCCAGAACAAAGCAGTCTCCATCCACCACCCTCAAAATCAACTCCCTCTGTTACCAACACACAGAGGCAGCAATGTGTACCATCTACATGATGCGCAGCAGTGTCTCACCAAGGTTCTTTCAACAGCATTGACAGTTCTTGTGGCCTCTACCATGTCAGGGAAAAGGGTAACAGCAACGCCACCATCTGCAAATCTCCCTCCAAGCCACATCCTAATGTGGGACGATATCAGCATTTCCTTCATGCTCCTGCATCAAAAACTGGGCCTCTTTCCCTGGTAGCACCTACACAGACTTGAAGATGCAGCAGAAGACGGCTCATCACCTTCTCAAGGGGAAGAACTGCTGTCCTTGCTGGCAATATGTGTAACTGAGCACAGAATAACTTGCAGTGTGTAGGTAGACCTAAGAACTGTTGAAATATCACATGGTCAGGTACATAAGAAACAAAATTCATGGCTGTTCTGAATGTGATCTCAACTCCACCTTCCTATCTGCCCCTCATAACCCTTGGCTCCCTTGTCTATTAAGAAACTGTCAGTCTCGGCCTTGTATATATTCACTGATCCATTGGTGTCTAGGGAACAGAATTCCTCATGGAGACCAATGACTCTCTGAGAGGTTCCAAGCAGTCTGGTCATTTCCAAACTGCCAGGCCCCATTTAACATCTTCACTGCTAACCAGTAAATAAATGAGACTGTAAAATCGATTGTCCAACCTTTACTGGACATTAAGTCAGTCATCAACCCGACCTGTTGTAAATTAAGAACTGTTCGCAGTCCAGGCTTTCACATTGCTGTCGGAGATTTGTTTTTGATTTTGTAGACGTATTGATTTTGCTGCTTTTAAAAGTAAGAGTGCTTCTTAAGTGAGTCACAGCTTGGGATTATGACCATTGTTGAGAATCTGTTTTAGAGACACTGCAACAGAAACTGTGAGACATTCAGCTGAGGGACCCTGAGGCTATCAGCTGTAAGGCACAACTGGGAGAGTTGACGGTCTTCTTGACTGAGGATGGTCTTCTTGATTGAGAAGCTTGCAATCTCCTGGCCTTTCTCTTCTTTCCAGTTGATTTAAGGAAGATCTTTGTAGTTGAACAAATTACAGTCAGTTCTTCCAGAACACAATAGGTACATTCTTGTGCAATCCTGCGCCATAGAAAAATCATGCAATATAAGTAACACTCAGGGTGTTGATGGTCTATTTGCGTTATAGCCAACACATACTTTAAAAGCTTTAAAACCAGCTTTCCCTATTCACCCAATCGCGTTCGAGCCAATTTGCATCAATGAAAGATGCATTATAGCAGAACTGACTGTATGGAGCTAATCTGAGAAGGAAATGGTCCCAGAGACGGAACACTGCTCAGTGGTTGAAGTTTTGTCCTTCCAACATTGCGTATCACTTTGGCATGTCTATAGAGTGATGTTCTAATCCAGTCAGCGCCCTCTTCTGTTTCTTTCACAGAAACTGGGAGTGAAAGCTTTCAGAAGTTTCTAAATCTTATGGGTGAAACAATTACATTGAAGGGCTGGATTGGCTACAGAGGAGGACTTGACACCAAAAGTAAGAGTCGGACTAAAATTCAAGACAAAATGTCAAATAAAAATTTGCATCTAACAAGGCAATCAAACAGATGGCATTTCATACAACCGGTTTGTTAAACACTACGGATGCTTATTCCAAATACCAGGTACCGAAATGATCCAATATACCAAACAGCTGTTGATGCTCCTTTGCATTAGAAC
Source organism: Chiloscyllium plagiosum (assembly GCF_004010195.1). NCBI lineage: Eukaryota > Metazoa > Chordata > Chondrichthyes > Orectolobiformes > Hemiscylliidae > Chiloscyllium > Chiloscyllium plagiosum. The sequence continues at coordinate 31,757,544 of NC_057739.1, read as the reverse complement.
TGAAATTTTGTTGAAAACATAACTTTGGGTTTTCTCCATATTCCTGTTGATTCCTGTGGATTTGGAGACTTTCTTGTTATTTGTGTATTTATTGTTGTTTGCTGTGGTTTGACAATATTCCCAGGATCCAGACCTCATTCCATTTTCATTGCTTTGGAGTGGGCAGTGCAACATTTCTTGGAGCTTGATCTCTATCTCCATGTCCAGTTGGAGGGTATACGGTTAATACAAGATTATCTTAATGCTTGACAATTTACAGCATCATCATATGCATTATTCATAATGAAACAGAGAACAGCTGAGTCTAATTGATACAGACTGCAGCATCTCCTCTACAGCTCCCTTTCTAGTTCATGAAGACATGAAGGATCTACACACACACACACACACTATATGTATACATAATTCTCTCTCATAAATACAAACATACACTTTCGTTCTCTCACACACAGTACACTGGGAGAATTTTATATGATTCCACTATTGGTCCAGCCTCTCAAGATGTGAATGGACTGCTAGAGCAATATACACCTGATTATCTCTTTCTCTCTTTTCTCTTACTTTCTCGATGCATTTCTCACTCTGTTTCTCTTGTCTCAGTCTCTTCATTTCCCTCCCTTTGCCTGTTACCCTGTTCTCTCCAAAATCATCTCCAACAGTGTCCCTTTCTGTTTTCCCAATCCCATTCCTATATCCTTCTTGTCTTGGCTTTCATTTTAACCCAAATGCTCCGCACCTCAGGAACTCTTTTCCAAATTGCTTTAATCAAGCCTGATCCACCTTCGCCTCCTCTGTCCGTGCTGACAAACACCCCATCTTCCATCTCCAATCTCTTCAGCAAAGTCTGAAAACAAACAGAGATCTCATCCACCTCTCCCACAGCCTACTTTCTGAAGCTCCTGAGGGAGAGGCTTTCCATTCCTTCCAAAGCAATGAAAAAGTTTGAATCAATGGCAGATTCCTCCAAGCTGTGACTTGTACACTGAGTCATGTCACTGAAGCAGGCCATTTCGTCGAGTGGGACTGTTTGTGTTTTCTGTGCACAGCAGCCTACTTCCCCCACTTTGCATCTAACCTCATCAACAGGCACAAGTATGTGCTGCTGTCAAAATCTGTAGAATGTACATTTCAATCTGCATTTGCTAAGATTTAAGTTGTTTGGTTTCGTATAGTGTGAGTGAGGGCCATCAGTCTTGTTCCATAACCGAGTTCAAATATGACGGTATTCTTCAGAACCTTGGTGGTGGTATTTATTTGTTAAAATCAGGATTGACTGGGATATACTGCAAGTCAGAGGGAGGTGATGGCTCAGGGGTTAGCACTGTTGCTTCACAGCGCCAGGGACCCGGGTTTGATTCCATTCTCGGGCGATTGTCTGGGTGGAGTTTGCACATTCTCCCCGTGTCTGCGTGGGTTTCCTCCCACAATCCAAGGATATGTAGAGTAGGTGGATTGGCCATGCTAAATTGCCTGCAATGTGCAGGCTAAATGGGTTCGCCACGGGAAATGTAGGGTAGGTGTGGTAGGTCTGTGTGGATCAGAATGGCCTGTTTTGACACTGTAGGGATTCTGTAAGTATGGTGGTGTGAGAAATCACAATAGAAGGTGCCCTCAAATGACCACCTTTGCTGAAGTTAGACTAACCCACTCTCTTTGGCAGGTAGCTGATGTTTAAAACCCTGAAACTATATAACTGTGCAATAAAATATATCTTTTTATTCCCCTCTTTGTAATAAGATGCAGCTTGACGGCCATGTAAACTTCATGTGATGTCTTGAGCTACTGTAGATGTATTCCTATAATTATTTTGAGTTCTTGTAAAATTCAGCGTTGTACTTTTCACAGATGACACGACAGGAATACATTCCATATATACAGTATATCAAGGACACGAGATAATGTTTCATGTCTCCACAATGTTGCCGTACTCTAAAGAAAACAAGCAACAGGTAAGGGGAGTTCTTTCTTTCCTATGACTAAGCATATTACTGCTGGAATCATTTATATTGTATCGATCTTGGGCTTTTCACTTGAAGACAGTCTCACTGGGTCTTGTCAAACAGGCAAATAATTGTGATTCTGTTATGACCACTTGCTTCTCCAGAGAGGAGGAGATTGGGAGCAGAGTTTAGATGTGAAGGCTCCAAAATATCTGCTGTGTTACACTCTCCAGCAGGGCTGCTGTGTTACACATTCCATCAGTGCTGCTGTGTATTACACTCTCCAGCACGCTTACTGTGTCATGCTCTCCAGCAGGGCTGCTATGTTACACCCTCCTGCAGGGCTGCTGTGTTACACTGTCCAGCTGGGCGGCTGCGTTACACAGTCCAGCAGGACTACTGTGTTACATCCTCCAGCAGGGCTGCTGTGTTACACCCTCCAGCAGGGCTGCTGTGTTACACAGTTCAGCAGGACTACTGTGTTACACTCTCCAGCAGGGCTGCTGTGTAACATTCTCCAGCAGGGTTGCTGTGTTACACATGCTAGCAGGGCTGCTGTTACACTCTCCAGCACGGCTGTTGTGTTACACATTCCAGCAGGGCTGCTGTGTTACACATTCCAGCAGGGCTGCTGTTACACACTCTAGCAGGGCTACTGTGTTACACACTCCAGCTGCTGTGTTACACTGTCCAGCAGGGCTGCTGTGTTAGGGCCTCCAGTGATGGGGACACATTGCTGCCTGAAGGGATTGTGGTCTCCCTGGCTATCAGACACTGAAAGCTGGCTTGCAGCTACAGTGATCAATTTCGAAGCCAAACTGTATGTTGGCTCTTACAGCGAGAAGATCTGCTTACAGCAGGAATCCTGCAGTCGGATAAAGCCATGGTGAGACTGCCCTTGGATTAATGTGTACGGATTTTTTTAAACTTATCTAAAGATGGATACACTTACCATGGAGGGAGCACAAAGGAGATGCACTAGACGGACCAATGGGATGGTGGAGTTGGCTGATGAGCAGCAATTGAGGAGACTGGGCTGTATTGTCTGGAGTTTAGAGGAGGAAATGTAATTGCTCTGCAAGTTGAAATTCCTAAAGGGGTCGGCCAGATAGATGAATGTACAAAGGATGTTTCCCCGGTGAGAGTTGTGTAGGAGGGACTGTATGGTTGCTCTCTCAGAATAAAATGGAGGCCATTTGGACTGAGATGAGGTGGAAATTATTCTGTCAGTGAATAATTCTCTGGAATGCTCTACCCCAGAGGGCTGTGGTGTTTCATTCACTGAATATATTCACGTCAGAGAGTAATAGATTTCTGGATATTAAAGATTTCAAAAGATGTGAGGAGAGCACTGGAAAATTGTTTTGAGGTAGAAGATTATCCGAAATCTAACTGGCAACTTTAAAGGAGAGAGACTGGAGTTTCGAATGGTTAAAAATGGTATTAGGAAGTGACTTTAAAAACACAAGCCGGTTTCCTGGTCTTCGTAAGTAGTGGCATAGGCTACTGAAGTAAGGATTTTGTGCTTAATCTTTATAAAGTACTAGGTAGGCGTTAGCTGGAGTAATGTCTTCAGCTCAGGACACCACATTTTAGGAAGAATCTTTAAGATATTGCCAAAAAGATTTACTATAATGTGGGAACATAATAGTACCAGGTTGTGGAACTTTATATTAGTGTCAGGACGTGTCAGTAGAAGGTGGGATTACTGTCCTTCCAGCGGGGAAGGGCAAGGTGAGATCCAGTTTAAACAGTCAAAGACGGTCAAAGTTGTGAACAAGGACAGTCTGCAGTTTGCCTCTGAAGCTAATGTGAGAGAGCCTGAGGTACCAGACAGGGGCTCCTCAGCCACACCCAGCAGAGCCTCAATGCAGAGTTCACTACTGCAGTGAAAACCAAGGCTGTCCCCTCCAAAAATAAACAAAACGAAAGGAAATGAGAGACTTGCATGTGTACAGCGCCCTTCAGCAACACAGGGCATTGCAAAGCACTTTATAGCCAATGAAATACTTTTTGAAGTGCGCTCAATATTGGAATTTGGGAAACGTAGCAGCCAACTTGCATCCAACCAGCTCCCACTTACCAGGCAATTGGTTTTTGTGATGTTTCCCAGGGGAAATGTTGGCCAAGGCAACTCGTCTTCAAGATAGGGCAGTTGCACGTTTTATGTCTTCCTGGCGAAATAGATGGGGTACTTCAGTTGAACATCTCATCAGAAAGGTAGCACCCATGACAGTACAGCACCCCCTCAGCACTGCAGGTTAGCTCGAGTTTCTGGAGTCCACCAACTTCTGACGGAGAGGTGCGATTGCTATATCCGAGCCACAGCTAACACTAGGGGTGTGTAGGTGGTGCTGCAGCCCTTTGCTGGCCTAAATTTATAACAGCTTCATAAAAACTTTGCACACAGCCTGCTCAGCCTTTCCTTGTGAAGTGGGTCATATTAAGTCTACTCTTCTCGCCCGAGTATTTCCCTGTCATGCTGTGCTTTTTGAGATCACTGAGAGACTGCAGTGTGGTGAAAAATGTTGAAGAGGAGGCTTCTCCTCAGCGTGGTTGGTGATTTGCAAATGCATTAAAAAAAATTGCAAAACATTTGATTTGCAAACGCTCTGGTCCATTGCTCGATCAAACCACACGTGGGGCCCATGTTGGCTGGCATTTCAATGCTTTACCCAATCTTTAAAAGGGGTTTTGAAACAGAGCGGACTGAAGCTGGGTCACCAGTAATCCCTATTGAAATTGAAGCCTTCAGTATGTGCCATAGAGCAATGTTTAAGATGGTATTTCAGTGCTGCGAATGCAGTGACCTGAAAGGAGCAGTGCTGATCACCTTTTCCCATTTATGAGCTGATCGCAGTTCACTGGTCCATGTCCTCATGTCACTGTGCTCCTCGGAGGAAGTGTACAGCCTTACTTCCTGAGGGCAAGCCTCTCTGAATGTGGGTCAGCCAGGTATATTGACAAGTTTATCATTTCAACCTGTGTTTCTTTTTACTCTTTCAGTGATTAGATTACATTACATTGTGGAAACAGGCCCTTCGGCCCAACAAGTCCACACCGACCCCCCAAACCCCTACATTTACCCCTTACCTAACACTACAGGCAATTTAGCATGGCCAATTCACCTTAACTGCACATCTTTGGACTGTGGGAGGAAACCGGAGCACCCGGAGGAAACCCACGCAGACACGGGGAGAATGTGCAAACTCCACACAGTCAGTCGCCTGAGGCGGGAATTGAACCCGGGTCTCTGGCGCTGTGAGGCAGCAGTGCTAACCACTGTGCCACCGTGCCGCCCACAAAGATGTGATAGGGGTTTTAATTTCTTGATGGAACAATAAGTGTGAAGTAACCCATAACGGAATCAACATTTATTTTTGTTTGTTATTTTTATGCAGTCAGGGTGTGACTGTCACTGGCTGTTTATTGCCTGTCCCTACTTGCCCTTGAAGGTGGTAGGGAGCTACCTTTTTGAACTGCTGCATTCCATCTGCTGTAGCTAGACCCAGCATGCATTAGGGAGGAAATTCAAGGATTTTGCCCCAGTCACACTGAAGAAATAGCAATATATTTTCAAGTCAGGATGGTGAGTGGCTTGAAGGGGAACTTGCAGGTGTTAGACTTCCTATGTATTAGCTGCCCTTATCCTTCTAGGTGGTAGAGGTCATGGTTTGGAAGGTACAATCTTAGGGGGCTTGATGAGTACAAGTTATACATTGTAGATACTCCTGCCACTGTGTGTTAGCAGTACAGGGAATGAATGTTAGAAGTGTGGCCGTGATGTCCACTTGGGCTGCTCTGTCCTGGATGATTTTGAGACACTTGAGTGTTGTTGGAGCTGCAACCATCCTGGGGAGTATTCCATCACACTCCTGACTTGTGGCTTGTAGGTGGTGGACAGACGTAGGGGTTCATTAGGGCATTGTAGAAATATGTTTGAGCTGTAACTTTTTTTTTTTTAGATTACTTACAGTGTGGATACAGGCCCTTCGGCCCAACAAGTCCACACCGACCCGCCGAAGCGTAACCCACCCATACCCCTATATTTACCCCTTTTTTAACCTAACACTACGGGCAATTTAGCATGGCCAATTCACCTGACCCGCACATCTTTGTGACTGTGGGAGGAAACCGGAGCACCCGGAGGAAACCTACGCAGACACGGGGAGAATGTGCATGGGTCACAAGAGGTTAGTGTGCAGCCGCAGCAAGAAAGCCAATAAGTGTGAAGCTGAAAGTGAGGATGTTATGCTTTAGTGTTACAGGACATTGATGGCATCACATGTGCAGTTATTTAAGGAAGGATGGAAATATGTTGGAGACAGTTTGGAGGGAGTTTACTCATTTGATACCTGGTATAAACTGGTTGTGCTTTCTATAGGCTTGTTTACACCAAAGTTCAGAAGAGTGAGAGGTTGATTTGATTGAAATTAAATGGCCATTGACAAGGTGGACATGGAAAAGGATGTCTCCATTTGTGGATGAGTCCAGAATTGGAGGGCATTATTTAAAAATCGGGAGTCTTGCTTTTGGGACAGAGGTGAGGAGAAAGTCTTTCTCACTGTGTGACTTTGGGACTGTGTGCCTGGGATGATGTTGGAGGCATGAACATTGAACGTTCTTAAAGCTGAGGTGGATAGATTTTTATGAGGCAGGGGAATCCATGGTTCCTGGGCATAGCTGAGAAAGTGGAATTTGAAACACAAAATGATCAGCCATGATCTTGGTAAATAGTGATGCAGTTTAGAGGGGCTGAACTAAACTGCACCACTACTTCTGTTCCTATGTTTGTTATCTTCTAGACCAAGGGCTGGATTTTTTTTTGTTTTGGGATCAGGACATCAGAGTTGACCAATTAGTGGTGCACTCACCATCCAAGTAAGAATGTTCCAATACTGATGGGCCAGTAGGCGACACCCTTTTCATCCAAGAAATGGTCACTATTGCCAGCTCACTGTTATAGAGTGGGAGCCCCTGCCAAGAGCAGGTACATTGGGCAGCTACGGTGTGAGGGAGGCGGACTCAAATTGATCCTGGGAAATCACCTCCTGGTTTGCACACAGGAACCTTGATTATTCAAGTGACACGGGTGGGGAGTATTTCATTTGGATAATCCAAAATTTTGCTAATTGAATGCCGGATAACGCAGTTTAGCCAAGTATCAGGACTTTGCGATCTTGCTGGAATATCCGAAATTTGGATACTCAAATACCGGATAATCGAGGTTCCTCTGCACCAAGTTCCAGCTGCCATTGTGAACCCACAGGCTAACTGGAAAATGCCAGTCACCCTCTGATCAATAGTCTCGATAAGCTTTTAATTAGATTAAGAAGTTGCTTACAGCTTGTGGGCAGTTAACCCACGCTCCCATCGACTGAAATGACATGGAATTGAGTAGCTGATGACAAACGATATGCTGCCCACTTCCGTTCTCTGCAGTGGTTACAAATCCAGGCCCCTCCTGCACAGATCCCACTGGCACAACTTACAGCACCTTCCTGAAAGGGTGGAAGAAGGGGATTTAATCATAATTTTCAGAAGAAAATTGATGATTTTTTTAAAGTCTCAAAAACATACTTTACTCATAAAAATATCTTTATATACATAGTTACAAATGCAGTTCGGTTCTGTACAGTAGCATAGCACGAAAACGAGCAAACATTGGAGTTTGACTCTACCCAATCAAACCAAAGGCATCTCCTACTTGTACAAGACAGTATTTATATGCATTTGAGGCAGTGGGAGGGTTCAATAACAGAACAGACTCCAGTTTAACTTCAGCAGAAAGTCCTCAGACAGTGGCTTTTCCCCATTGTGCCTTGGGATATGGCAAAAGCAAACACAGGCTGTGGGAGGAGGAACAGGGAAGTGGAGTCATTGTGTAACATGTTCAAAGAGCTTTCACAGAGTTGATGGGCTCACCGGTCTTCCCCGTTCTATCTGATGGTGGTGTTCAATAGTAAAGGTACCAAAAGAGTAGGAGTGAGGTGGACAGAAGCCAGGTTTGAGATGACTGCCTCACAGAGGAAAGTAAATTCCCTGTTGCTTTTTTCATCACTACTTTGATTGGTTAACACCAGTACCAAGGGACTGCTAATGTGCTGTCTTTTCCAGTGTGACATTATCTACAATGTGATACCCACTAGGTCTGCATGTGTTAGACTGACTTATCCATGCAGTCATTTAAATAGACAAAATGTGTGATTTCCCAGCTCCTGTTCAGTGATAGATAAATATGATCGAAAAGGAGGGAGAGAAAGTTAACTGAAGCATTCGGCTTGTACCATTCACCTTTATTGGAGAAGTCCAAGGCATTTGAAACAGCACCCTGAATAAGGAATTTGGCTTGAAGATTGCTTCTTCCAGTCTCTGTTTGATGATAATCCCTTCGAAAATGGCTTTCTGCAGGGATTGTTCTCCACTTTGAATTGCTTGAATTCTAGTTCTGTGATGCACAGTGACACTGTTACTGGTTTATTAATAATCAAATTGCAATTTGTTATAGTGAAATCTCTAGCTGACTTTGTCCTTTAACTTCCTTTCCTTTCCTTATGGTTTGCATGACACCGGTGGTACCAAGAATTGTAGCAATTGAATCAAGGTCACTTAATTGATTTAACTTAAAGTTTACAATTCCTAGCTGTAATGTCTGTTTTATTTTATGATGTGGAGATGCCGGTGGTGGACTGCAGTGAACATAGTTAAAATCACACAACACCAGGTTATAGTCCAGCAAGTTTATTTGGAAGCACTAGCTTTTGGAGCGCTGCTCCTGCAACTTGTGAGATCTTTATTTGATCAAATAACATTTCAGTTGCATGACAATGCGATCTTTTGCTCTAAACTCTGTTTCTTGTGATCCTGCTCCACACCTACCTGATGCAGGAGCAGTGCTCCAAAAGCTAGTGCTTCCAAATAAACCTGTTGGACCAAAACCAGGTGTTGTGAGACATTTTTATGGCATCATGTATTTCCTGCAACCCTCCACCAGGATGTAGAAATATTTAACTCTCCATTTCTTTCCAGTGTTAGCTAACTAAATCGGTTTCAGAACTTTCTAACATTTGACTTTATGTTAAACGAGGAAGGGTGGGTGGTAGGAAGAGGACGTTTATAATCGAATTTTCCGAGATCAAGAGAATTATCTTCTGTACATTTCTAAGTTGAACTTTTGAGTTGAAGGTATTCAGATTGTTAAACAAGTACATAGATTAAATTGTTATACTTATTTGCAGTTTTCCCCAGTGCTGTTTTTTTATACCATCTGTGAGACTTCTTGAAATGAACTTCAATGAAGCAGCAATCATTCCACATCCCATTTCATAATTTTAGTGTAAAGACCTTTCTGTAGCCCTGTTGCCCAAATAAGTAAGAAACATGGATGTTCTGCAGGGTACAGTGGAAGGTTATAATTTACATTTTATAGTTTTATAATTTAGTATGACTTTTGGATTTTGGATTTCAAGCTAGAGACAGGTGGTTGTTGCTTATTTCTCTGAAGGGTTTGCTTTTCTTGGGGAAAAAAACTCAAGGTCAGCGCCCTTTTGGAGAAGTGACCTAAATCCAGTGTTTGTCAGAAAGCAGGTGACTATCTGCCCCTAATGAAAGACATTTACCCTGTTAAACGTATGACCGGTAGGCTAATCATTTAAGATCATCCAGTTTGAATTCATAGAACATAGGACAGTGCAGCATAATAAAGGCCCTTCGGCCTACGATGTTCTGCCGAGCATTTATCTTAATCTAAGATCAACCTAACCTACACACCCCTCAATTTCGTGCCGTCCATGTGCTTGTCCAGCAGTCGCTTAAATGTACCCGCATCTGACATCTCCCCTATACCTTCCTCCAATCACCTTAAAATTATGACCCCTCATGACAGCCATTTCTGCTTTGGGGAAAAGTCTCTGGCTATCTACTCTGTCTATGCCTCTCATCACCTTGTACACCTCTATCAAGTCACCTCTCTTCCTTCTTCTCTCCAGTATGAAAAGCCCACGCTCACTCTACCTCTCTTCATAAGACAAACCCTCCAATCCAGGCAGCAACCTGGTAAATCTCCTCTGCACCCTCTCTAAAACATCTACATCCTTCCTATTATGAGGCAACCAGAACTGGACACAATATTCCAAATGTGGTCTAACTAGGGTTTTATAGAGCTGCAGCAAAATATTGTGGCTCTTAAAGTCAGTCCCCCTGTTAATGAAAACCAAAACACCATACGCCTTCATAACAACTCTTCTCAACTTGGGTGGCAACTTTGAGGGATCTATGTATGTAGACCCTAAGATCCCGCTGTTCCTCCACACTGCCAAGAATCTTGTCTTTAACCCTGTATTCAGCATTCAAATGACTTTTGAAAGGAATCACTTCGCATTTATCCAGGTTGAACTCCATCCGCCATTTCTCAGCCCAGCTCTGTATCCAGTCAATGTCATGTTGTGGCCTGCATCAGCCCTCGACACTATCTACAACACCACCGACCTTTGTGCCATCAGCAAGCTTACTAACCCACCCTTCCACTTCTTCATCCAAGTCATTCATAAAAGCTGCAAAGAGCAGGGACCCAAATACAGATCCCTGCGGGACATCACTGGTCACCGACCTCCAGGTGGAATATCTTCCATCCACTACCATTCGCTGTCTTCTTTCGGCCAGCCAATTCTGTATCCAGACAGCCAAATTACCCTGTGTCCCATACTTCCTAACTTTCTGAATGAGCCTTCTGTGGGGAACCTTATCAAATGCCTTACTAAAATCCATATACACCACGTCCTCTGCTCCACTTTCGTCTTGTCACATTCTCAAAGAACTCAATAAAGCTGTGAGGCATGACCTGCCCCTCACAAAGCCTTGCTGACTATCTTTAATCAAACTGTGTTTTTCCAAATAGACATAAATCCCATCTCTCAGAATCCTTTCCAGTACCTTTCTTAACGCAGACTTAAGACTGACTGGTCTGGAGTTCCCAGGGATTTCCCTTTTCCCTTTCTTGAAAAGAGGAACAACATTCGCCTCCCTCCAATCATCCGGTACTACTCTCGTAGAGAGTGAGGATGCAAAGATCATCGCCAGAGGTGCAGCAATCTCATTTCTCACTTCCTGTGGGAATATCTGGTCCGGCCCTGGGAATTTATCTATCTAGATGCTTCCCAGAATTTCCAGCATATCCACTTTCTTAATATCAATCTGTCCAAGCCTATTAACCTGGACCACAGTGTTCTCACTATCAACAAAGTTCCTCTCTCTAGTGAATACTGAAGCAAAAATACTCATTTAGGGCCTTCCCTACCTAGTCAGACTCCAGGCACAAGTTCCCTCCACCATCCCTGATTGGCCTTACCCTCTATCTGACCATTCTCTTATTCCTCACATACATTTAGAATATCTTTGGGTTTTCCCTAATCCTACCTGCCAAGGCTTTTTTGTGACCCCTTCCTAGTTCTCCTCAGTCCATTTTTGAGTTCTTTCCTAGCTACCTTGTAATTCTCTAAAGCTGTGTCAGATCCTTGCTACCTCAACCTTAAGTATGCTTTGTTCTTCCTTTTGATGAGAAGCTCCTCTGCTCTTGTCATCCAAGGCTCCTTCACCTTACTATTCCTTGCCTGTCTCAGTGGGACAAAGTTATCCAACACTTGCAACAAGTTCTCTTTAAACAGCCTCCACATTTCTGTTGTGCATTTCCCGTGGAACAATTGTTCCCAATTTATACTCCACAGCTCCTGTCTAATAACAGTATAATTTCCCTTCCTCCAATTAAAAACGTCTCATCCTGTCTGTTCCTATCCCTCTCCATGGCTGTGTTAAAGGTGAGGCAGTTCTGGTCGCTGTCACCGAAATGCTCTCCCACCGAGAGTTCTGATACCTGACCTGGCTCGTTGCCTAGCATCAAATCCAATATGGCCTCCCCTCCCCAAGTCAGTCTATCTACATATTGAGTAAGAAAACCTTCCTGGATACAAGTGACAAAATCGGCTCCATCCAGACCAGAGGAGGTTCTGATCAATATTGAGGAAGTTGAAGTCACCCAGAACAACAACTCTGTTTCATCTGTACCTTTCCAAGATTTGTTGTCCAATCTGTTCTTCCATCTCTCTGCTGCTACTGGGGGGGTCTATAGAAAGCACCCAGTGAAGTAACTGCTCCTTTCTTGTTACTGACTCAGTAGGGAAACCCTCCTCAACAACCTCTTTTTCTGCAGCTGTGATGCACTCTCTAATTAACAATGCTACTCCCCCTCCTCTTGTATCCCCCTCCCTGACCTTTCAAAGCTCTGGTTCCCATTCCCCTGCCAAACTAGTTTAACCCCTCCTGAAGTGCCCTTGCAAATCTCCTGCCCAGGACATGGTGTCCCTCCAGTTTAAGTGCAACCTCTCCTTCATGTACAGGTTCCACCTTCCCCAGAAAGTGCCCCAATGATCTATGTATCTGAAGCCCACCCTCCTGCACCAGCCCTGTAGCCACACGTTTCGCTGCACTGTTCCTCACCTCACTAGCATGTGGCCCTGGTACTAATTCTGAGATTACTACTCTGCCCATCCTGCATTTTAGTTTCCAATCTAACTCCCTGAAATCACTTTTTAGATCCTCATCCCTTTTCCTGGCTATGTCATTGGTGCCAATGTGCACCATGACTTCTGGCTGCTCACCCTCCCCTTTCAAAATCTTGTAGACTCGATCAGAGACATCCAGGATCCTGGCACCTGAGTGGCAACATGCCTTCTGGGAGTCTTGTTTGCAACCACAGAATCTTCTGTCTGTTCCTCCAACTACTGAATCTCCTACCATTAGTGCTTTTCTATTCTCCCCGTCTTCCCTTCTGAGCCTCAGAACTCAGTGTTAGAGACCCGGCCACTATGGTTTTCCCCTGGTAGGATTCCCCCCCCCGCAGTATCCAAAATGGTATACTTGTAATTAAGGGGAACAGCCATAGGGGTTCCCTGCACTGTCTGCCTGTTTCCTCCTCTGTCCCCTGACTGTAACCCAGCTACCTTATTCCTGTACCTGAGCTGAGACTACCTCCCTGTAAATCCTCTCTATTATCCCCTTCATCTCCCGAATGATCCGGAGTTCATCCAGCTCCAGTTCTTTAACATGGTTTCCAAGAAGCTGGAGTTGGGTGCAGTTCCAGCAGATGAAGTCAGTGGAGACACTTGTGGTGACCTTTACCTCCCACATCCTACAGGAGGAGCATGCAACTGCCCTAACAGCCATTCCCACTGTTCTGCGTTCCCAAAGAGACTATTGAAAAAAACCTAGTAACCCTACCGAATTGGCGCACAGGTGTTTTATTTTGTTCGAGGAGGAAGATGAGTGGGAGACACTACCCAAGTAGTGTTTTGGATAAAGCAACCACCCCAATATATTACTTCACTTACTCTGCCATTCGGTGTCCATTCATGCTCAGTGTGCACTCCTCATATTCATGAGATAGGGTGTTAAAGGAGGAACGTACCTTCCAGTGTTTCTTGTAATTCGGTTCAGAAAACACTACTACTGAGTTTATTATAAACAATCTTATTTTCTTACCTGGAAGAAGGATTTAGGACACTTTAGGGAGTAAAGATAAAGTAGCCATAGTCCCAGAGGGTTGCTCTCTTATTAAAGAGAATCAAATGGTGGTGCTTTAACCTGAACGTTACCACATCTCAGATGAGGGGAAGAGGGTGAGATGAAGAGTCCTTCATTGTAACCTCAGCTAATGTGGGAATTGAACCCATGCTTTTGGTGTTGCTCTGCATTATAAGCCGGTTGTCCCGCCACCTGACCTGACCCACCATATCATTGCCACAGAAATATTTAGTTTGTGAAATATGTACCTCAGGAGAATTTGGTTAGAACTGTTCAGGTTATTATAACTGATAAAGTTTAGAAATGTGTATGCCAACAGCTTTGGAAACAGCTCATCATATTGTCTTCACTGTGCATGACAAAGAAATTGTAAAGAGTCAGTTAATTAGGAACTTAACGCAGTGAGATGGGGTGTACGTTTTCTGGACTTGAGTATCTGTAATGGATAGAGTTGGGAAAAGGTTGAAACTTTTGCTTTGCTTTGTTTTAGATCTTGCTGACTGTCTTCTATTTTGAGGTAGTTTGGTTTGTTCTTTTTCTTTTGTGTTCTGTTGTTAAAGAAAATCTACAGCCTTGTATGAGTATGTTTCTGTGACTGATGACCACATTAACTAAGAAGCAAAATACAATCATCTGACAAGCCAGGTTTTATTGTGGAATCTGACTTGTCAAATAGTACTGTTAGCTGAGATCCTAACAAGGGCAAGACTAGACTACTTAATAAACATTTATATTGACATTTACTAAGGAGCAGAATGCTGATACAATATTGGTAGAAGCAGAAATGTTAGAGGTAATGGATCAAGGGGCTCTGAGGTTGCTGAAGGAAATAGGAGCAAAAAGACAAGAAGGCTCTGGCATAATCTTCCAGACATTCATTGATTTGGGAAAGTAGCAGGGAATTGAAAAGCAGCAAACGTGACACCCTTGTTCAAGACAAGATGCAGGGACATTAGAGCAATAGCATGTTTTAGTTGCAAAGTGAGGTTGAAGAAACTGGATTTGTTCTCCTTGGAGCAAAGAGGATTGAGCAGAGATTTGAAAGAGTTTCACGAGATTATGACTGATGTAGATAAGGTGGGGAAAGTAATGCTGTTGCATTAGCAGGTGATAGAAGCCCCTGGGGACACAGACGTAAGTAGGAAGGGTATGCGAGAAACAATCCAAAACAGAGGTTGCTGGAAAAGCTCAGCAGGTCTGGCAGCATCTGTGAAGAGAGGTCAATGGTAATGTTTTGGGTCTGGTGACCCTTCCTCAGAACTGATGGTAGCTAGTTTATGTGCAGGAGATCGGGTGGGAGAAGAGGGTAAGGAGTAAAAGATAGGTGGGAATAGAGCCCAAAGAGATAGAAGAACAACTGAACAGACAACGGAGTAGACAACAATCCGGTTGGGAGGGTGAAATGTTAATGGAGACTGTTAGTGGCTAACAATAGGTAGTGCGCAATGGTAGACTATGTGATAACAAGACCTGGTGTGTGTGGTAGGTGGTGAGGACATGGGTGAGCCCAGGCCCGAAAATGATTGAACTCGATATTGAGTCCAGAGGACTGCAGTGCCCCCCAGTGGAAAATGGGTTGGTGTTTTTCCAGCTGGAGCACTGCAGCAAGCCTGAGATAGAAGTGTTGGCCAGGGAACAGCGTGGGGCAGGCAATGGGAAGCTCAGGGTCTTTTTTGAGGGCAGAACATAGATGTTATGTGAAATGGTCACCCAGTCTACACTTCATTTCCCAAATGTAGAGGAGACCACATTGTGAGCAGCGAATGCAGTAGACTAGATTGTGAGAAGTGCAGGTAAAATGCTGCTTCACCTGCAAGGTACATTTGGGCTCTTGGATACTGAGGAGGGCGGAGGGAAATGGGTAGGTGCTACATCTTTGGCAGTTGGGGAGGTGCCGTGGGGCTGTGCAGCGTGTTGGGAGTGAAGGAAGACGATGTCCCGGAGGGAATGGTCTCCTGTGGAAGGTGGACAAGGGAGGGGATAGAAATATGTGTCTGATGGTGGCATCTCACTGGAGGTGTGGAAATGGAACCTGATGATCTTTTGGATGTAGCTGCTGGTAGTTAAGGAACCCTATCGCTGTTGTTGAAGGGAAGAGAGGGAGTGAGGTCGGAAGTGCGGGAGATGTGTCAGACCCTGTTGAGAGCCCTGTCAACAATGGTGCTGGGGAATCCTTGGCTGAGGAAGAAGGTGGACATTTTAGCAGCTCCCTTGTCGAAGTTGGCCTTATCGGAACATATACAACAGAGGCGGAGGAACTGGGAGAATGGAATGGAGCCTTTGCAGGAAACAGGGTGCAAGGATGTATAGTACAGGTAACTGCGGGAGTCAGTGGGTCTATAGTGGATATTAGTGGCCAGTTTATCCCCAGAAGTGGAAAAAGAGATGTCGAGGAAGGAAAGGGAGGATACAACAGATGAAAGTGAGGGCAGGGTGGAAACTGGAAGCAAAGTCAATGAACTTTTCCAAATTCAGACAAGAGAAGGAAGCAGCACTGATGATATCATCGAAATATCGGAGAAAGAGTTGTGGGTGGGGGCTGGAATAGGACTGGAACAGGGAATGTTCCATGTAGCTCACAAAGCGGGAAGGCATAACTGGGGCCATGCGAGAAGTCATGGCCACCCCCCTCTGACCTGAAGAAAATGGGAGGAGCTAAAAGGGAAGTTGTGGAGGGTGAGGATGAGATCGGCCTGGCGGAGGAGGGTGGTGGGGTATAGGGATGGTTCAGGCCTTTTATCCAGGAAGAAGCAGAGAGCCCTGAGACCATCCTGGGGTGGGGGATGGACACGTAGAGGGATTACACATCCTCAGTGAAGAGGAGGCAGCTGGAGGCTGCAAACTGGAAATCCCGAAACTGGGGTAAAGCATGGAAAAATGTTTTACCCGGTAATTGGTAGTGACCTGGAACTTTGCCTACGGGGGTGGTGCGACCAGCGATGATAAATGACTTTGAAAGGACATTGGAAGGATACTTAAGAGAAATAAACTTGCAGGGTCAAGGGAGTGGGACTGACTGAATTTCTCTACATTGAATTAAATGGGCTGCATGTCCTTCTTCAGAGACTCTGTGAGTTTATATATTTGCAACCATATTAAGGGAAATTTAACAAAGAAGTTCTCTGATTGGTATCTGGTATCTCCTCCATCACATGCCTTAAAACTTGGAGCGAAGCCCCCCCTTTCTCCATGCGGTTGCAAGAGATCACCCAATGAGAAGGAAGGGCACAAGGATCTCGATGGGGTGTCGTGACAAAAGAGAGAGAGGATGTGATACAAAAATATGCTGGGAAAAGATTGATAATGTTTTAAAATTTTAAAGGCATCAAGATTATGGGCAGAAAGCTGGAGTGCAGCATTGAGGAAGAGAATATGATCATATTGAATGGTGGAACAGGCTCAAAGGGCTGAGTGGCCTTCATTTGCTGCTAGTTTCTGTGTTTCAGTGTTTGGAAATAGCGGTGTTCAATGTAGAACTGCATGTGTACTTGATAAAGGAATGAATTTCCGAGATATGTGAAGGATCAAGGAGACTGGTGCTAACTGGGTGGCTTTGTGGAAATGTTGATGTAGCCTAGATGGGCTGACTTGCTTCCTTTGTTGTACTAAGTTTCTATGAAATGTCTACGCACACTCTAACCAGCAGTTTTAAAAGATAAACTACAGAGAGGCCTGGGAATCTCCAGTAAACATGTCTTGATGAGTGCCTCTTGCTACATAAAGAGTCATTTTCCAGTTCAAACAAACACAAGACTTCAATTCAAATCCTTTGTATTCTGTTTGTTTTTAAAGTTAAAAGCACATGCTTCCAACATTAATGAACTGTGCTGTAAGAACGAGGTCAGTTTGCTGTATTTGACAGTGTAATGTGGAAATATTCGCTCTAAGCCATGGAGTTTATTGGTTAACAGAGGATTACAATGTGGTCTTTTTCAATATATAATTTCAGTTACATCACACTGTAAACTTTTGCTATAAATTCTGTATCTTACAATCTTGTACTCCACAACCACCTGATGAAGGAGCGGTGCTCCGAAAGCTAGTGCTTCCAATTAAACCTGTTGGACTATAAGCTGGTGTTGTGTGATTTATAACAATGTGGGAGTGAGTTTTGATCACCTTAGACAGAAGATAGTTTATATCCATTTACATTGTTTAATTCACAAATTATGCAAATAGGACTAGAAAAAAATGATTTCCACGGGCTCAAATTAAGTCTGATAATTGCTTTGCAGTTTATGCTTCTTCTCCACTTCCCTAATTACATTGCACTTTTTACAACTGACAATGTATTTATGCTCGCTCTTTTGGCAGTGTGATTTTGATTCTTACCATCATCATTAACACTTGGATCATTAAAGAGTTTCAGGGAAACATGACAGAATTCTCATTGGTTCTGGAGCTTGAACATGAGTGTACAATTAAATCAGGATGATTTAATCCCATTGGCGCTGAAAGGATGGTATACCTAACTTCCTGCAATTGCATGAACCTCTAACAAGGCAACCGTTAATTGATCCATTTTGTTTTAATTGAAGTTTTCAGCCTGCGCAGCTTTAAAACAAAAAGTGGCTGATGCTTTGATGATATCTTAAACTCCTACTTAATAGCAAGTTATAAAACGATCAGTACTGCAGTTGTGGTGCCCCTACCTTTGGAACAGTACTCCTCAGTTCAAGTCCCACCTACTCCAGAGGTGTGTCTTAGCATCTGAACAGGGGATTGATTAATAAAATCTATAAAGTGACTAATGTGTCTGGAATTTGTGGTGGGGTTGAGTAATTGTTTGTTCCATCTGGGTTTATTCATAAGCTGTACCTGGACTTGCTTCATCTGTGCTGTAATGGGTACCCTCTGGGACTCAGCAGGTTTCTCTGTTAAGAATGTGAATTACCAAACCTGATTGTTACAATCCTGTTAGGGACATTTGAAGGAGAAGTCCAAACTCGCAGCATTTGATCAATAGTATTACACCACATAATTCATTTTATATATATAATTTAAACAAGGTAAGAACCACTAATATCAAGTTATAATTTCTAAAGCTTTATGTAACAAACACAGTTCTAGATTTAGAATCAGATTGGCTGAAAAGTTCTCTTATCTTACAAAATCTTGAGGATTAATTCACTTTTCCTGAGACCAACCCAAAAGGTGTGCCACAGACATCTGGAATTTACTTTAATTCTCCTTTGCACTCCATCATTTCCTCAAGGTACAAATGATATGTGGATCCTTCCATTTCCTTTTTGGCTTATTGATACTCCAGTTTTGGTTAAAGATCACTGAACTTTTGACCTTGCAGTTCCTTGTCATGGCTTTGGACTTACATGGACTGTGTTTTTCCCTAGTCTGCTCCCTTAGCTTCTATACTGCTGCTTCCAAGTTAGCCGTTCAGCTGATGGCTTTCTGCCACAATGCTGTCAAAGGACCGCTATAGAGTTCTTTAACTAAAACAAATCTTTTGGCTGTGTTTCCATCACGAAACCCAAACTTACTGCTTCTGTCAGTAGGAGATAAATTAATCAAAAGAGCCTTCTCATTAAGACTCCACCCTGAATCTATCTCTATGGAGCATGGGATGATTCAAACAGAAATTCAAGCAAATTATGTTACATTCAATACAACTCCTTGATTCATACGAGCGCTTTATATTGCCAATGAAGTTTCATGACTCTTTCTTCAAACTCCCTGGTTCCATTTCAAGTCTAAGGATGGATCATTCATTGTTTATTTGTTTTTTCCCTATTGACCCTGACCCTGTTGGACAAACCCAGGCTACATTTTAAGTGTAATAAAGTTTGAGTTGCATTTGCATCAGAGTTTTTGTTTGCCAATTGTCAACCAGGTGTATCCCTTTTTTTCAGAGTTAAAACTTCACTCTCTAAAATTATATTCTAAAACATATGAACTGGATTTGTGTGACAGTACAGTCTAAGATAGGACTTTAGGGTGATATCACATTTTGAAGCTACAGTGGGAGCACTTCTCATTGGGAAAAGCATCTCAGCAAATCATAGGCAGCCACCCAGAATCTGATCTGTGCCCTCTGGGGAATTTGGGTTTGCCAACTGTATTATCACATTTCCTCTTTGCATTGTGTACAACCGAGGATCAGAAAAGAGGAAGATTTTACCATTAACTCCTAATTAAATCAAGTTGATCAATAATAAAACACAACCTTTTGCATACATTACATGAGAAGTACAGGTAACCATTAGACCATAAGGTATAGGATTAGAATTAGGCGATTCAGCCCATTGAGTTTTCAGCATTTTGCCAAATTAAAACCCTGAACATCACCCATTCTGGTGCTGGGGCTTGGGGAGGAAGCAGGAAGGGGGAGAGGGGTGAAGTTAAAATGACTGCTGCAAATAGTTAGATCATTTTATGTGATAAGAATTGCATAAATCTGTCAATCTAAATGCCTGCCCATCCAGGATTGAGTGATGGACAAGCAGTCGGACCAGACAATATTGTTCCATCGATTCAGAAAATGGTATCACTGAGACCATTTAATTTTTATATTTCTCAATTAATGACCTATTCACTGCTAGCTTGGCTGTTTTTACATGCCTTAATCTGTACTAAGTTAAAGTTGCTGACTCTTATGCAGTTATTGACAGGCATGTTCATTGTAGCTTGGACAGTAAGACAGGCAGCATTTTAAATGATGTCCACAAACTAATGTCAAAATAACCTTAAAAAATTGATGAACTTTAAACCTGTATCTTTACCAGCTAATCATTAACTCTGGTCATTTAATTAGATTCTTTTCAGTGACTTACATTTATTTTTGGACCTCAGGCTTTTCATCTGAAGATCAGTCTTAGTGCAAAGTTTAATTAAAATGCTGATTGCTAATTATAACTTTTTACTCCAGTGCATTTCTTTACAAGTTCAGAGCTTTGAAGAACACTGGACTTCAAAGGATCCGTTAGATCAGTGCAACTTAAAAAGAAGTGTCTGCAGAGGCAAGGAGGCGAGATATGGTTCTCGTTTAATGTTTGAAATATGACTATTTTGTAAGACATCAGTTCTGTTTGCTAATGCAGTTAAATGATACAACCAGATGTCAAAATTCATCAAAGTGTCATCTGTATGCGCGCT
Source organism: Chiloscyllium plagiosum (assembly GCF_004010195.1). Lineage (NCBI taxonomy): Eukaryota > Metazoa > Chordata > Chondrichthyes > Orectolobiformes > Hemiscylliidae > Chiloscyllium > Chiloscyllium plagiosum. The sequence continues at coordinate 31,736,920 of NC_057739.1, read as the reverse complement.
TTAAACAGTCCTCAGTCATTTAGAGATTTTTATGCATCAGAATAGTTATCTTGTAAGACTAATTTACTATAACAATAACAACAGTAACCCACTTGATTGGCACCACATCCACAAGCTTGCACTCCCTCCAACACCGACACGCAGTAGCAGCAGTGTGTACTATTTACAAGGTACTCTTGCTGAAAATCACCAAAGATTCTTAAGCAGCATCTTCCAAACCCTCGACCACTTCCATCTAGAAGGATAAGGGCTGCAGATAAATGGGAACGCCACTACCTTCAAGTTCCTCTCCAAGCCAGTCACCATTCTATCTTGGAAATATATCACTGTTCCTTCACTGTTGCTGTTTCAAAATCCTGGTATTCTGTCCCTGAGGTCACTGTGGGTTAACCTACAGCACATAGACTGCAGCGGTTCAAGAAGGCAGCTCACCACCACCTTCTCAAGGGCAACTAGGGACAGGTAATAAAATGTCAGCCAACAATGTCCAGCCCCCTGAGTGATTAAGAAAGAAAATTGTATAGCACCTTTGTTATAGTGGAGCATCTCAAAGCACCTCACAGGCGCATTACAAAGCAAAGTATGACACTGAAGCACAGAAGGAGTTATTAGGCCAGATGACCAAAACGTCAGTCAATGTGGTAGGTTTTAAGAAGTGTCTTAAAGGACAAAAGCGAGGTTGAAAATACAGAGGGAATTCTAGAGCTTGGGACCTGGTGAATCAATTGGAGAGCCATCAATGGTGAAGCAGTTACAACTGGGAATGTGTAAGGGGCCAGCAGTAGAGGAGTGCAGATATCTTGGAGCATGGTGTTTATTTTAGAGATAAGGAGGGACAAAGCCGTGGATCGATTTTAAATCAAGGGAGGTCATTTAAAATCAATCCTTTACAGTCAGTTCTGATGAATGCTGTATCAAGCATACCAGCTTTTTTTTTGGTCTTGATGGTCTTGCTGTGTATTCTTAGACATTTCTGTTTTTTTCTTGGATTTCTACCATATTCGGTTTGTATCATTATTTTATGTTGCTATTTTATAGTTTCTTGTCTGTCAGGAAGTCTCCATTTCTGTCTAGTGCACTGCTAGTAATTCATTTTGCTGGAACCCTTGCTTTTGACAGTTGCCAGTTCCTACCTGACCTTTTCTTTTTGCCTACAGTTGTCATTGTTATTCTGTTACTTTCCTTTTCATTATTCTTCCTGGTAAACTGACAGAGTCAACGGGAGTCATCTTTAACAATATAGATTTGCAGAAAAAATACAGACAAGGGGATTAGCTTTTAATTTCCTATGCCATGTAGTTTTGTCAACTGTATTGTGATGTCTCCATTATCTAGATTATTGAGCGGCTGCTTCATTAGATGCTGGACTATGTAAGGACATTTGCTGTTTTATTGTGGATGCTGAGGATTTTCTTCATTGCACTTTCCTTTCTTAATTGGGCATCACTTTCAATTAGCAATGCATTCCCTTTTGAAGGCTAACATTCTTGACTTTTTGAAGGAGTGACTATCTGAGTCTCTCGCTGACTCTTTCTTCTCGCTGTTTCTTTTACTCTGTAAGTGATAGCTCAATGTCCGTTCCTCACCGCTCGTTGTTCTTCATTATCAACACAGCCATAGGCACGTTCGTTCGCACAGATCAGGAAGACAGTCCTGCTGGGCCATGGGCAGTGAATTTGGAGATTTATTGTTGTGCTCCTCTCCTGGTGTCCATGGCCCCCAGTGTCTTGGTCTGCCCTAGTTGTTGGCTGGATTAGCCAAACCTGTCATTGAAATAAGTGAACTTCCCTCTCCTGCTCTACCTGTTCGCTTTCTTTCCCTGGTCTCCACAATCAAGAAGCCCCTCTGCTTTGCTTTTCTAGCTCAGTCAGAAATTCCAATATGTTTACCTTGGCATTATTACCAGCTCTGTGAAATGAACACTTCTAAACTGGGTTCATCCAGTTTTTTTGGCCACAAAAAAAAATCAGCTCAGTTTAAGCAGCAGTATGTCGAACAGTGATGAATTTGACTCTCTGGATAGCAATGATCTGTGAATTCCGATAATGCGACGGAACTGTACAGGTAATTTTGTTCCTGCTGATCCAAATGCCTGAGTCAGTAGCTTTTTGGTACCATGTCTGTCAGGTCATCCATTCTGCTGACATAAGTGGTGGTAATTTGTATCAAGTTATGAACGTTTCCATTGTTCTGTATCCATGTTCTAAGTTGAAGTGATGCAAAGGTTTGTAAAGTGTATGGAAATGAGACGCCTTTAGTTTAATCAGGATCAGTCCTACTCTACATTCCTAAATTGTGCTATTCCAAAGAATCACTCAGTTATATCCCTATCCAGGCTCCATTTTGCATGACTTAAACCATTAGTGTTTGTCTTGGTTTTAGCTAAAATACTAGAAATGTATGCCAGCTGCGAGTTGGCACAATTGTCTGTGAGTCAAATGTTCCAGGCTGAGAACCCACTCCAGAACTTCAAGGCTGACTCTGCTATGCAGTACTGAGGGACTGCTGCACTCTCAGAAGGTCAATGCTGAGGGAATGCTGCAATCTCGGAGGGTCAATAGGGAGCGCTGCACTGTCACAGGGTCAGTACTGAGAGAGTGCTGCACTGTCAGAGGGTCAGTACTGAGGGAGTGCCACACTGTCAGAGGGTCAGTACTGAGGGAGTGTCGCATGTTGGAGGGTCAGTACTGAGGGAGTGCCGCACTGTTGGAGGGTCAGTTCTGAGGGAGTGCTGCACTGTTGGAGGGTCAGCACTGAGGGAGTGCCGCACTGTCAGTGGAGCCATTCTTGGGGCCCTAGCTGCCAGCTCAGGTGAATGTAAATGATCCAGGGCACTTTCTGACAGAAGATCTGGAGAGTTATCCTGAAGTTCCTGGGCAGAAACTGCTCCTGCAATCAACATGGCAAGAAACAGAATATCCCTTCATTCTGATATTGTTGTTTGTGGGAGGTTGCTGTCAGTCAGTTGGTTTCATTATCTTCTACATTTTAACAGTGACTACACTTCTCTTGCTGTAACATTATATGGAATGCTCAGTGACTATGCAAAGTGCTATATGAATGCAGTTTGTGTTTAAAGCTGAGGAGCTCCGGTTTGGGATTTGGTCCCAGGCTCCTGTTCGTGAGCAGAACACCCTGAATGTTGCTGCTCACACTCCATTCTTTGCAGGTGTGGGTGGGGCATGGTTAAGTGTTTTGCCAGGAAGTTCCAGCCATCACAAGGGGGTGAGGCTGGATCGTCATGGAACCCCCTACATCATGCAGCCCATTGTGTCTGCACTGGGCATCTGAAGAGCATCCCAACCCGACCCTGTAACCCTGCAACCCCCACAGCTAACCCACCTAGCCTGTATATCACTGGACACTATGGGGCTATTTCGCATGGCTAATCCACCTAACCTGCACATCTTTGGACTGTGGGAGGAAACCAGAGCACCAAGCAGAAACCCACGCAGACACTGGGAGAATGTGCAAACCCCACACAGAACAGTCACCCCGTATCGCCATGTTCCTGCTTGAGGGTGTTGTATTTTGCATCGCCCTGTTCAGTGGATTGAGACTTCAGAACATTGACTTGGATTCTCAAGTCAATGAATCCTGTGTGTTGAGTTCTTCACCACTCTGTTGATAAAGATCAATCTTTAATCAGGTTGCCCTGCACCCCTCGCAGAATGCTGTCAAATAGCGAAGAGGTAATTCTGCCTTAAACTGGATGCTCACATCTGTTCAAGCTGTTGATTTTCTGTTGTGTGCTTCACTATTGTACCAAATTGATTAACCTGAAGCTTCCAGCCAGTCTCACACCCATACATATGCCTGCCCACAAGAAGTAACCCAATTGTTCTATTGCATTAACTCTGACTTAACAATTCGAGCTGTTCGTCTTGTTCCCACAGTAATACGTTTCCTGGAAGATACTGTGCAGGCTAACATAGGTGTGCATTTAAAACGACTCCTACAATGCCATCAATACCAAGTGACAGGATGATACCGTAACTGAAAGGTTATCTTACTCAACCTACTCACATGCTATCATAAAAGCTTTATTGTCAGTAAACATCAAGACAGCAGTCACAACAATTTCCCATCGTTGTTGGTCAGAATTCTGATCTCGTGGTGCAGGCTCCTGTGGTGCCTGCCTGTACCGCCACTTATTGCTGGTGGGTTTAAGAATCACATCTCACAGTTAAGGGCACTTCATTGAAACAGAAAACAATATGATCATGAGAACGGCTAACAAATTCAGATCATTTTAATACCAACTAATAATGCCCAAAGGAAATTGAAAACAGAATCGATTGCCATGTTGCCATCAACATAAAGAGGGTTTAATATCCTCATACTGGGATGATGGAGTCCAGCTGCAGTAAAGATGTGTTACAAGGGGACATAAATTTAAGGTGAAGGGTGGAAGATATAGAGGAGATGTCAGGGGTGGGTTCTTTACCCAGAGAGTGGTGGGGGCATGGAATGTGCTGCCCGTGGGAGTGGTAGAGTCAGAATCATTGGTGACCTTTAAGCGGCAATTGGATAGGTACATGGTGCTTAAGCTAGGACAAATGTTCGGCACAACATCGTGGGCCGAAGGGCCTGTTCTGTGCTGTATTGTTCTATGTCCTATGTTCTATGTCTGTGTGGATTTTTCTCACTGGAGGATTCAGGATCAAGACACCAAATCCCATTCTCCAGTGTCGCCTGTGCTTGGTGACTGCTCCCTGTCAAACATGTCTTGATTTTAGAATTCTCATCCTTCTTTACAAATCTTTGCATGGTCTCATCGCTCCCTCTCTCTTTAACTCCTCCTGTGTCACAATCCTCCAAAATATCTGCCCTTCTCTAATCTGGGTCTCTCGAGTATCCCCTGATTTTAATCACTCGACCTTTGGAGGCTGCACCTTCAGTTGCCGAGCCCCTAAATTCTGCAATTCTCTCCGTACACCTCTCCATCTCTCTAACTCGCATTCCCCTTTAAGACACTCCTTAAGTGCCTTTGACCTAGCTTTTGATCACCTGACTTAATATCTGTTCTGAGCCTTGGTGTCAGGTTTTTGTAAGGCTCCTGAGAAATGCCTTAGGACATTTTTATGACTTTAAAGATATTTATATGACTTTAAAGACATTTAATAGATAGAAGTTATTTTGTAGTCAGCATACTGTCAGCCTTCAGTTCTGACTGCTAGAAAGATTCATCATGATTGAGAGGCGACCTGATAGAAGTTTATAAAATAACAAGGGGTATAGATAGAGTTAATGGTTAGTGTCTTTTCCCTCAGATGGGGATTTAAGATCAGGGGAACATTTTTAAGATGAGAGAGATTTGAAAAAAGACAAGTGTGGCAAATTTTTTACACAGTGGGTGGTTCACATGTGGAATGAACTTCCTGAGGGAGTGATGGATGAGTGTACAATTACAACATTTAAAAGACATTTGGATAAGTATATGAATAGGAAGGGTTTAGAGGGACATGGGGCAAATGGGACTAGGTCAGAGTGGGATGTCTGGTTGGCGTTGACAAGTTGGACTGAAGGGTCTGTTTCCGTGATTCTATGATATTATAGCATATATCTCTATGACATCAGGAATTGAGAGTGCTCAGTTGCATGTTAAAAATGGTTTCATTTTGTTGAAAAAGATGAGGAATGCATCAGTTTATCTGCTTGCTCTACTGAACTCACTGCTGAGATGCAACAGCGATTGCCAGCAGTCAGCAAATGTCTACCCAGAAAGGAGGAGGACCCAATCACCAATCTGGAGACCAAATGTAAACTAAGGGCATGGTTCACTGAGCATCTCAGCCGGTCCCGCAGGGGCTGACCGGACCTCCCAGTCACCGCCCATTTTAATTTCCCTTCCCACTCCCTTTCCAACATGACCATCCTTGGCCTCCTCCCTTGCGACAACGATTCAAACTGCAAATTGGAGGAACAACACCACATCTTCCGCCAGGGCAGTGGACAGCTCAGAGCACTCAACATTAAGTTCTCCAATAACCTGCCTTCCCTTCCCTCAACTTCCTTCCCAGCCCCTCCCCCTTCCTTCTATTCCTCTGATTGACCCTTCCTTCCAGCCACCAATCAGATTCGTTCCTCTCATTGACCTACCAGGTCGTACCCTCTGCCTGTGTTCACACCTATTCCTACCTCACCACCCCAACACCTGTTTATCTGCAGCTCCCCTTACACTCACCTCCAGCCCTGAAGAAGGGTTACACCCGAAACGTTCACTTCTCCACCTCCTGTTGCTGCCTGGCTTGCTGTGTTCTTCCAGCCTCCTGCCTATCTACCCAGCTGATATTAAGCATTCAGAGATTATCAGTCTGCAAAAAAGTTATCTGAAGCCTACAATTAGCTCTCCTCAGCAAGCCACCGATCGACCGAAGATTTCTTTAAGAAAGCAGTAGAGACCCAACGATAGAGTTTCTAGAGCTAAGGAATGCAGTAGAGAAACTCAAAACTGAGCCTCAGATTGAGGCTTGAACATATCTGAATTAAGTATGCGTTGGAACATCCTACCATCCTTTCAGACATGTTGATTCTGAGGAGAATTTAAATATATGCATAAAAAGTACGTCTCCTTTTTGAAAAATGTCATTCCTGTTCCAGAACTGAGTGCCTACCGGATTAACCATCTCTCTCTCTCTCTCTCTCTCTCTCTCTCTCCCTCTCTCTCACTCTGTCATTCCCATAACTGAAATAACTCCACCAAGGCTGATGTCCTGTCACCAAATCACCCTTTATTTACACATGGAGAGTCCCTGACACTTCCAGCTCTCTGAGTGAACAGGATTTCTCAGAGTGAACAGGATTTCTCACACTTCTGTTGTTTTTCTGTTTTTTTGTTCCCACCCCCCCACAGCGGGTTGGTGTGGACTTGTTGGGCCGAAGGGCCTGTTTCCACACTGTAAGTAATCTAATCTAATCTAATCTACCCCCTGACAGTGGTAGAGTTTATTTTTCCCCAGCACCCATGTTGTGTGTGTGCAGGTGTCGGACACAGTGAAGAACAACACGTGTGTAAATCTTTATTTGATTCCATCACCAGGAAGGAAACGCCCGAGTGGCCAGAGACAAGCAGTGCCCTTCTCAGAGGGGCAATGCTGTGTGATCAAACAGTGAAGGGGCGGGCGGGGATTAAATCAAAATAGAGTTGGAGGGGGAAATAATACACTCCACTCCCTGTGGTGCCCCCTCTCCCTGAAAATCTCAAGGGTGTTGGTGGACACCGCGTGCTCTTTCTCCCGGGACACCCGGCCTCTACACTTTTGTTTACTTTTTTTTATTTTATTAAGCAATTACAAAACACAGTTTACAAAAAACAGTTAACATTTACAGCTGTATACAAGGGAGAGGAGCAGCAAAGCCAGGCCCCAAACCCTACTGTTCAACCAGTTTACAGACAGATGAGGGCAAACCTCAAATCCCAGTTCCACATGTGAACAGACAGTGACAATGACATTTGTACATGAGACAATACTGTTACATACAAAAATGCAGACAATACAGACCCAGCAAGCCCCCGTTCCTCCCACCTTCCGGCCACTCTAAGGCAGCCCGCCCCTACAAAACGTCCGGCTACACTTCTGGTTTTTTCTTTTTTTTTACATTTGTAGGCACTCCTATTTATTTTTTTTTAAAAACCCACGCTACCACCTAACTGCGGTAGAGCTTATTTTTTCCCCAGCACCCATGGTGTGTGTGTGTGCAGGTGTGAGACACTGAGCGACACAAGGTGCACGAACCTTTATTCAAGTTTCCACCACCAGGAAGAAAATAAACACCTAAGTGGCCAGTGACAAGCAGTGCCCTTCACATCAAAGGGCAATGCTACACTTCTGTTTACTTTTTTTTCCTTTTTTTCCTCCTTTTCCCACACTACCGCCTAACTGCGGTAGTGCTTATTTTTTCCCCAGCACCCATGTTTGTGTGCAGGTGTGAGACACAGTGAGAGACACAAGGTGTACAAATCTTTATTCAATTTTCACCATCAGGAAACACTTCTGTTTATTTTTTTTTCTTTCTTTTTCCCACACTACTACCTAATTGCGGTAGTGCTTATTTTTCCCCAGCACCCATGTTGTGTGTGTGCAGGTGTGACTCTCCTGGTTATATTTTTTTTCTTTTATCTTTTCTTTTTTTTTAATGTTTTTTCATTTAACCCCCACAGTACCGCCTAACTGCAGTAGTGCTTATTTTTTCCCCAGCACCCATGGTGTGTGTGTGCAGGTGTGAGACACAGTGAAAGACACAAGGTGCACGAATCTTTATTCAATTTCCACCACCAGGAAACACTTCTGTTTATTTTTTCTTCTTTTCTTTTCTTTTTTTTCTTTTCTTTCTTTTTTTTTAACCCCACACTACCACCTAAGTGCGGTAGTGCTTATTTTTTCCCCAGCACCCATGGTGTGTGTGTGCAGGTGTGAGACACAGTGAAAGACACAAGGTGCACGAATCTTTATTCAATTTCCACCACCAGGAAGATAGGAAAACACCCGGGTGGCCAGTGAC
>NC_057739.1:31728034-31728369 GCF_004010195.1 Chiloscyllium plagiosum | reverse complement strand
ACTCCCTGCGGCGCCCACCTCTCCCTGAACAACTCCAGGGTGTTGGTCGACACCACATGCTCCTTAACACTTCTGTTTATTTTTTCTCTTTATTCAAATTTCACCACCAGGAAGATAGGAAAACACCCGGGTGGCCAGTGACAAGCACTGCCCTTCACATCAAAGGACAGTGCTGTGTGATCAAAACAGTGATTGGGAGGGTAGGGACTAAATCAAAATAGAGTTGGAGGGAACACTTCTGTTTTTTTTTTCCCTTTTTTTATTATTATTTTTTTAACCCCCACACTACCACCTAAGTGCGGTAGTGCTTATTTTTTTCCCAGAACCCATGGTGT
>NC_057739.1:31725524-31727764 GCF_004010195.1 Chiloscyllium plagiosum | reverse complement strand
ACCACCCTCAGCACCTTTCGACCACCTCTGGGGCAGCCCGCCCCGGTACCTGCCCGGGGTACACTCCTGGTTATTTTTTTTTTACAGGGAGAGGAGGACAAACCTCAAATCCCAGTTCCACATATGACAAGACAGTGACAATGACATTTATACATTAGACAATACCGTTACATACAAAAGTGCAGACAATACAAGCCCAGCAAGCCCCCGCCCCTCCCACCTTCCGACCACTCTAAGGCAGCCCGCCCCTATCCACCTTCCGGTTCTCGGTCCACCCCATGCCCCTTCCAGTTCTCGGTCCGCCCTGACACACCTCACTTCTGTTTATATCTGTCAGCCAGGACTCCCTGATTGGACCAGGTTAACAGCCCCGATTAGGGCACTCAGATTCTATGAGGTCCACCTGGCTGACCTCATTACAATCACTACAATTATGTAGCCATGTTTTGTAGCAAACACTAACTTTTTGCTCTAGTCCTTTTAAACCTAAGTGGTGACCTTAATCCCAGAAATATTAGCCTCCGAGAGTCAGGTGAATTTTGAGAATCAGAGTTACTTTGTGTCACTGGGAGGTTTTACATTAAATGATCCCAGGGTGCCTCTTGCTTGAATGGACATGCTGAGGAAAAATAGCATCTGCAGAATTCATAGCTTTTGCAGACTATCCAAACCTGAAAACCCACAAACTCCAGACTTACTGTCTCCAAACTCAAACTTTCCCACAAAGAGCTCTCGAGAAACTAACCTGCCGCACATTGTAATGAACCATCCAGGCTCCAATATTTAGCCATGGCCTCTAACTCTGAATCGCATAAGAGGACAATGATCAGGTGATCATAAGAGAAAGCTAAGTTCATAGCAAATCTTACATATTTCGAGAACCAGGGAGAAATGAATCAGACTAGAAACCAGGATTTTGTTTTAGAGCTCTTCTTGAGATTTTCCTCAGAGGCTATGTTATGGTTTTCATTTGATCCTTTCTCTTTGGGCGGCATGGTGGCTCAGTGCTGCCTCACAGTGCCAAAGGGTTTAATTGCAGCCTCTGCTGACTGACTGGGTGGTGTTTGCACATTCTCCCCGTGTCTGCATGGGTTTCCTCCAGGTGCTCCAATTTCCTCACACAGTCCAAAGATGTGCAGGTTAGGTGCACTGGTCATGCTAAATTGCCTATAGTCTTCAGGGATGTGTAGGCTAGGTGCATTAGTTAGGGGAAATGTAGAATAATAGGATAGGGGAATGGGTCTGCGCATGTGACTTGTCGGCGGGTTGGTGTGGGCTTGTTGGGCCAAATGGCCTTTTTCCACACTGTGGGGAATCTATGATGACATAGAAAGTTAGAAGAGAGGAGTAGGTAATTTGACCCTTTGAACCTCCCCATTTATTATGGTCATGAAGCTCCCTACCCTAATCCTGCTCTCCCTCATGTACCCTGGCTTTAATAGCTATCTCCTTCTTCAAAACCAGCAACATTGGCCAGTGTGGGGATTGAACTCATAACCTTAACTATTATTAGCACCAAGCTATATTACAGAGACTGTCACTATTACAGAGACAAAATTTCAATTCCAGATTTATTATTTTTTACAGCTGATGTGATAGAATGTAACCCTTAATGTTCCCAGAGCGCTTGCCTCACTAACTCATTCATCAGATCATGTCACAAACGCTCAGCAGCATCTGTGAAGAGAAATCAAAGTTACCTGTGTTCTGTGCAAAGGCCACCGCACCCAAAATGCGAGCTCTGATTTCTCTTCACAGATGCTGCCAGAACTGCTGAGCTTTTCCAGCAAGTTCTGTTTCTGTCCCCGATTTACAGTTTCCGCGGTTTTTTTGGTTTTCATGAGATCATGTTGTGGTGTTGCCACCTGGGTTGATGTATGGGATATTTGGACTCATGCTGGAGCAGAACCGAGAAGATTTCATCAATATCCTCCATAGTTATAGAATCATAAAGATGTGCACCACAGAAACAGACCCTTCGGTCCAACTATGGGATATTTGGACTCATGCTGGAGCAGAACGAGAAGATTTCATCAATATCCTCCATAGTTATAGAATCATAAAGATGTGCACCACAGAAACAGACCCTTCGGTCCAACCTATCCATGCTGACCAGATATCCCAACCCAATCTAGTCCCACCTGCCAGCACCTGGCCCATAGCCCTCCAAGCTGATAATGTGTTGCTGGAAAAGCGCAGCAGGTCAGGCAGCATCCAAGGAGCAGGGGAATCGACGTTTC
>NC_057739.1:31715235-31722041 GCF_004010195.1 Chiloscyllium plagiosum | reverse complement strand
AAAGGTCAGTCTGCCAGCATCGTTCACACCCACAAGCTGTTCAGCTAACCAGATACCTTTTGTTGGCTGAACAGTTTGGCATCCACACCTGGTCACAACTGCACAAACCGATCAGCAGTTGATTGCTGGCTGAACCACCTTTTGTACACACACCCTGGTGCTTGCTCATCCACAAACAGTCTCTTTGATTGCTTGAACAAATCAACAGCGTAAACACCACTTACAATGTGTTTCAGTAAGTTGTTTTTAAAAGTGCAGCAATTCATTCCACACTCATTGGTTTTAAAACTGTTCTTGTCAAGTTTATTTCAAAAATACACATATATGGTCTTCACAGAAGGCAGGAGCTGTTTAAAATCCAATACCATATAGAATCGTAGAGTCATAAAGATGTACAGCACGGAAACAGACCTTTCGGTTCAACTCATCCATGTCGACCAGTTATCCTAACCCAATCTAGTCCCGCCTGCCAGCACCCGGCCCATATCCCTCCAAACCCTTCCTATTCGCATACCCATCCAGATGCCTTTTAAATGTTGCAATAATACCAGCATCCACCACTTCCTCTGGCAGCTCATTCCACACATGTACCAACCTTTTACCACACAAACACCCAATTTCCATCTTTCCTTTCTGGGCCATTTCATTGTTCTGAAACCAATTCCTCCACTGGGACAGAACCTGGACTTTTGGTTTTGTATATTCCCCACCAAATTCCCCACCAAATTACCCAGTCAATAAATTAAAACAAGGAACAACTTACACTCACCACCTACTGGGAATGGGGCAACAATAGCAGAACAATAGGGAGGATAGGAAGAGAGCGATGGGATTAACTTAAAATGCAGTTGGACGAGAGCAAATACATGCCAGTGACCATGGTGCAGACCTCTGACTAAAGATGTAAAGGTTGTTGGTGCACACTGTGTGCTCCCTTTCCAAGGGTACCCCGATGCAAACATGGCCACTGAACCGGGGAAGGTGGTCAGAAACTGTGGCCTCCAAGCCTGAAATGTTAATTCCCCTGCTCATCGGATGCTGCCTGACCTGCAGTGCTTTTCCAGCACCACACATTTTGACTCTGACTCTCCACCATCTTCAATCCTCACTTTCTTTCTAGGGTCTTGGCCTGAGCCAGTTTAATGGGCTCCTTTAGCCAGGAAGAACCCAGACATTTTTCTTAAATTCAACCATCACAAAATAACATAGATGTGTCCCAATGTCTGCAATCTTAAATTTGCTCATCTACCATTCCCTTTCTCTTGCCACCGCTCCCCTAAAAACCTGCCTCCAGTTCTGAGGGTCTGGTAGCATTCCCCCAGTAAAAGTGTCCCCAATCAAAATTAAGACCACAAGACCATAAGAAATAGGAGTGGAAGTAAGGCCATTCGGCCCATCAAGTCCACTCCACCATTCAGTCACCGCTGATGGGCATTTCAACACCACTTCCCCACACTCTCCCCCTATCCCTTAATTCCTTGCGAGGAATTGATGTGGATTGTAGGTTCCCTGACTTAACATGACTTTGCTCAATGCTGCTGTTGGTTTGTCATAGATTGGAGCTGATGGGAATAAATTGCAATGTTTTTTCCAAGTATAGTTCTGAGTGGATGCTGTATAAATCTGCCCAAGTTTTTTTTTAGTTCACAAATGCATTGGAGCAGGAGCCTAGTGTCCTTGGGGCTTAAAGTAATTAAGCCTCATCTCTGATTAGGTTCCAGGTGTTATGCAGCTATAACCTTTACAGAGCTGACTAAATATTAACTCAGCAGGTAAGTTGTGTAATGTCAATTAAAATTGTTGGATATGGACATTGCCAGATTTTTCAGATGTTTATTTCAGCAAGGAAACCATCAGAGAACTTAAATCATTCTAGTGTTTCGATTTGGTAAAAATGGGTATGTTAGACAAATCAAGGTTTGTAAAGAAGAGAAAGTTTCAACAGTGAGTCACACTGAGCGGTCCAAAGGATGACCTCTGAAGGAAACGAAAACAGAAATTGTTGGAGAAACTTCTTCAGAAAGGTCACTGGACTGGAAAAGTTAATGTTTGCTTTCTGTTCACAGATGCTCCCAGACCTGCTGGGTTTCACCAGCAATGTCTGCATTTCTTTGTTTCAGATCTCCAACATCTACAGTTCTTTGTTTTGTTGAAGGATGACATCTGTTCTCTTTGCTTTGCAGGTGGAAAGGAAACGCCATATTGGGAATGACATTGTAACCATTGTATTTCAAGAAGGAGAGGAATCATCACCATCCTTCAAACCATCTATGATCCGTTCCCACTTCACACGTATCCTCTTCCCTTGCGTTTCCAGTCTGCCTACTTGACAGAGCCTGAAAGGCTTTACTGAAAAGATTCATGCCCTTTTTACATTTTTCTCTCCTTCATTTCAACATCCTTCCACTAAACCATGTCCTGTTTGTTATTGGAGACCTCACTTTTAAGCCTGTTTTCTGAAACGCTTTGTTCGTGGTGTTATTTTATTTTGCATTGTGCTGTGTGTCTGCAGCTTCAATTTGCATTGCGGTTTGGAATGGCTGACGATTTTCAAGTTTGGGAATTAGGTTTGTAAGCTGGGTGCACAAAATACCCAAAAGACCCAGTCTCAGCAAAAACAGCAGTTCGTGAATCCAAATCCGTTTCATTATAATGTACATGAACATGTTTCTCAACTCTGAGGTTTTAGCATAGTCTGATATGGCCATTTGGGATGTTCCTGACTGTTTGTGTGGTTCCTCAGTTTAATCATCGCTGATAATGTCACCAAACCCACCCTTAGATTAACCCAATACCTTTTCAATAAATCTCATTGAATCCTGGAAATATGAAGTTAATATGTATGGTGTGAAAATGCAGTAGTTGGATCTCTGCAAGAACCCCCTCACCTGCTCTGACAAATAAAGAGCATTACCCCACTCAGTATGTAAGCCCATTACCCATTGCCCCATCTCCCATTTTAATTATATGTAGTTTCTGGATTTCTTTTTATGGAATTGAAGGATTGATGTTTAATCAGAAGCTGAAATGTTGAGATATATTTGTGTCTGTTTGAGTGGTAATGGATTGCTACCATAACCTTTGCTCTTTTTAACATGTGCTTTCCAGTATGTTTCTGGTTAAAGCTGCCTTTTTCAATAAACCTACATAGTATCAGCAACAGAATTTTAAAAAAAATCCTTCCTGGGATATGGGCGTCACTGGCAAAGCCAGCTTTCATTGGCCTGCCTCTGTTTGGCCTGAAACTGAGTGGCTTGCTCGGACATTTCTCAGCGCAGTTAAGAATCAGCAACATCACTCTGGGCTGGTTTGTTTTCTCTCTACTGTGGACATTCTACCTTTGCAATCAAGGAACTTGCTGTTTCATGGAAGGTGTTTCTGTTTAACTCCACTGCATAAGACCATCACCTCCATCTTCCTCCTGCACTCTTCTACATTATTTCCTGCCACATCTGACATTGTAGCCTTTACTGTGTTTCCTTGTTTCCATCCCATGATAACCTTATCCTGCAGCTGCAGCATTGAGGACTATTGCACACAGCGTGTCAACGGATTTAATCGTGCATAGCTATCAACTGCACTTACTGTAGACTTACCAAACTTTTAGAGTTGGTTTTCCATTACCTTTTATGTATCCCCTCGAATGCAGTGTGAACACAGAGTAATACAATACAGGAAATGCACTGCAAAGTGGCAGCAGAACACAGCAGTTTAAGGAGAGAAACTGAAAGGTGAATCTGGGAAGCAGTGGTACAAATCTTCTTCTCTCGCTTGGTATAATCCAGATATTCCTGAATTCAAACTCTAATCCTCCACAACCACCTGACGAAGGTGCAGCACTCTGAAAGCTAGTGCTTCCAAATAAACCTGTTGGACTAGATTACTTAGATTACTTACAGCATGGAAACAGGCCCTTCGGCTCAACAAGTCCACACCGACCCACCGACCCATTGCCCTACATTTACCCCTTCACCTAACACTACGGGCAATTTAGCATGGCCAATTCACCTAACCTGCACATTTTTGGATTGTGGGAGGAAACCGGAGCACCCAGAGGAAACCCACGCAGACACGGGGAGAATGTGCAAACTCCACACAGTCAGTCGCCTGAGGCGGGAATTGAAGCCGGGTCTCTGGCGCTGTGAGGCAGCAGTGCTAACCACTGTGCCACCGTGCCGCCCATTGTTTCTTTTTATTTAAGTACCGATCCACGCCTTAAGTTCACCCACCTAATTTCTGATACTATAACCTAGTGTTGTGTGATTTCTAACTTTGTCTACCCCAGTCCAACACCGGCACCTCCAAATCATGTCTAATTAAAGAGTAAACATAAAAAGTAATGGAATGAATGAATGAATTAGCAATCTCCCTGATGTTAAGACCATTCATTCAACATTGGTCATGGGTGATATGGAATCATTTGTTCACATTCAATCATAATTTGCCATTGAAGACACCAGCACTGTGTAATATCATAACACTGTTTTATTTTTAAATCAATAATCCTTTTAAATGGCCTCTTACCCATTTGATTCAGAACATAATTTTATTTTAAAAACATAGTGCTAAGTATGTAAGTTAGCTAGCTGAGTTACATACTTATCATTAACCTGAGCGACAAATCTTCTCAAAAGTTGTCAATACATAGTGCATTTTGTATTTCACTGTTGTGTTAATTAACTTTAGTGTTGTGTTTTAAAATGTCACTTAAAATAAAATTGCAAAGTTAAACACATTAAACCAAAAATATTTCTCCTGTCAATACCTTGAATTGAGAATTTAGAGTGGGGCACAGATGGTTTTATTGATAGTCAAATTATATCTGCATCAATGCAATCTGCACCAATTTAAGTGAAATAAGCTTTGAATTATTGTCTGTGATTCTTTGTTGATATATCACCAATTCGCTGAAAGACCAGCAAACCAACTAGAACTATGTGTTATTGATGGTCGAAAATGTGCTTTGTTCTTTAGCCTATGCCACAGATATATTTGCCTTAGTCCGATATAACAAGCAAAACGATAGCTATCGGTAAGTCAAACTCTACCATCCTTTGTGTTTGTTATGTTCTATTTTAAGGGAACAGAAGGGAAAAGGGGTCACAACAATAATGCTGGATGTCAGGGAGGGTGCAGTATCACTTGTTATGCCTCAATGGGGGAGCACATTGGGAACCAAGCCCCGCTATTTCAGGGATTTAGAAAAATGATGGGGGTGGGGAATCTTATAGAAACATATAAAATTATGAAGCAAATAGAGAAGATAGAAACAGGGAGATTGTTTCCACTGGCGAGTGAATCTACAACTGAGGGGTATAGTCTCAAAATAAGGGGGAGCAGATTTCAGACTGAGTTGAGGAGGAACTCCTTCACCCAAGGGTTGTGAATCTGTGGAATTTTCTGCCCAGCGAAGCAGTTGAGACGACCTCATTGAATGTTTTTAAGGCGAGGATTGATAGATTTTTGAAAAGAAAAGGCATTAGGGTGATAATGAACACTTGGGAAAGTGGAGCTGAGGCCATAAAAGATTAGCCATGATCTTATTGAATGGTGGAATGGGCTGGAGGGCCAGATGGCTTCTCCTGATCCAAATTTTTATGTTCTTTTGTGAGTCATCACATGTTAAAGAGTTTGAGTAAGTATGCAAAATTCCCTCGTTCACTTCTCCTTTAGACTCAGGTTGACAGAAAGTGTGCACCAGATTTCTGTGGAAATCAATCGATTCTAGCTACAGGTAAATAATTGTGAACTGTCAATATATGCCTCCAATGTATATAAAACTCTACAAACACATACTGAAAGACACAAGAAAAGAGTGTAATGGGTTGAAGGAAAGACTGAGAAGCAGTTCAATGGTTCTTGTCCACAGGAATCTCTGAGATTATTGTTATGGCTTCAGGAGACCAGTTTCTCCAGATACTTTCACTGGTTTTTTTGGAGGAACAGGGTGACTGCTTCATACTTACAGGTTTAAAACTACATCTTACAGCAACTGATGAGGAGAAAGACAAGCCTTTCTTCGGGCTTGAGATGTTTCTTTAGTGCAGAGAAAAGCAAGTCTGATGGCTTCCTGACCAAGCCTTCACATGCACAGGCTGTCCAGCTACCCAAGAACCAATCGGAAAGTCAATGGCTGGCACAAGGCATTGTCATCGACAACTGGTCGTCACTCCACAGACCAATTATAGAGTCATAGAGTCATAGAGATGTACAGCATGGAAACAGACCCTTCGGTCCAACCCATCCATGCCGACCAGATATCCCAACCCAAACTAGTCCCACCTGCCAGCACCCAGCCCATATCCCTCCAAACCCATCCAAATGCCTCTTAAATGTTGCAATTGTACCAACTTCCACCACTTCCTGTGGCAGCTCATTCCATACATGTATCACAATCTGCGTGAAAAAGTTGCCATTTAGGTCTCTTTTATATCTTTCCCCTCTCACCCTAAACCTATGCCCTCTACTTCTGGATTCCCCGACCCCAGGGAAAAGACTTTGTCTATTTATCCTATCCATGCCTCTCATAATTTTGTAAGCCTCAATAAGGTCACCCCTCAACCTCCGACGCTCCAGGGAAAACAGCCCCAGCCTGTTCAACCTCTCCCTATAGCTCAAATCCTCCAAATCCTCCAACCCTGGCAACATCCTTGTAAGTCTTTTCTGAATCCTTTCAAGTTTCACAACATCTTTCCGATAGGAAGGAGACCAGAATTGCATGCAATATTCCAACAGTGGCCTAACCAATGTCCTGTACAGCTGCAACATGACCTCCTAACTCCTGTACTCAATACTCTGACCAATAA
>NC_057739.1:31678347-31712856 GCF_004010195.1 Chiloscyllium plagiosum | reverse complement strand
TCCCTTTACCTGCGAACATCTGCCTCCAATCAACTTTTGAAAGTACTTGCCTCATACCATTAAAATTGGCCTTTCTTCAATTTAGAACTTCAAGTTTTAGATCGGGTCTATCCTTTTCCATCACTATTTTAAAACGAATAGAATTATGTGGTCTAGCCCCAAAGTGCTCCCCCACTGACACCTCTGTCACCTGCCCTGCCTTATTTCCGAAGAGTAGGTCAAATTTTGCACCTTCTCTAGTAGGTACATCCACATACTGAATCAGAAAATTGTCTTGTACACACTTAAGAAATTCCTCTCCATCTAAACCTTTAACACTATGGCAGTCCCAGTTGATGTTTGGAACATTAAAATCCCCTACCGTAACCACTCTATTATTCTTACAGATAGCCGAGATCGCCTTACAAGTTTGTTTCTCAATTTCCCTCTGACTATTAGGAGGTCTATAATACAATCCTAATAAGGTGATCATCCCTTTCTTATTTCTCAGTTCCACCCAAATAACTTCCCTGGATGTATTCCCGGGAATATCCTCCCACAGCACAGCTGTAATGCTATCCCTTATCAAAAACGCCACTCCCCTTCCTCTCTTGCCTCCCTTTCTATTCTTCCTGTAGCATTTGTATCCTGGAACATTAAGCTGCCAGATCTGCCCATCCCTGAGCCATGTTTCTGTAATTGCTATGATATCCCAGTCCCATGTTCCTAACCATGCCCTGAGTTCATCTGCCTTCCCTGTTAGGCCCCTTGCATTGAAATAACTGCAGTTTAATTTATTCGTCCTACCTTGTTGCTTGTGGCTGGCTGAATCTCCTTTCGTACAGAGCTACTGGCTCCTGCTCACGTTCACTAACCTCCTGCACTGCTTGAACAAACAGCACATAAATAGCACTTAGAGTGAGTGTCAGGTACCTTGCTTTTTAAAATGTACAGTTTCTGCAATCCTTGATTTTTAAAAATGAATTTTCCCTATTTCGGTCCACAATTAAAGATACAGAAGAGTAAAAAGATAGGTTGTTTTTGATGTATGTTGAAGTAGAGCCAGTGGAATCACTAGGCAAACCAGACAGTCACCCAGAGCAGCTGAATTTGAGGGAGTAGGTTGGGATGGCCAGCAATAAACTGAATGAGATATCCAGCAAACTACACGAATAACAGGCTTCAGCAGCTTTAACGAAAAGTCTAGATTGACTGATGTGTATCCATTAACACACATATAGGCTTACAAGTTGCAGTCTTTCCCAAAATGTCATAATATATTCCTTGTTGTTTTGATGTGATAGTACTACAGATTTATGCATCGACAGGACTATTCCAAAATGACAAATCAGTAAATAATATCAAAGGGTGTAACTGAATACAACCCAGTCTATCGATTTTGTAATTGATTTTGTAAATGTGCACATAAAATCACATAAACTGTCGCAGGAATGCAGTGTTACATGGTATGTGAGTCGTATTACACCTTATAATGAATATTTTGTCTCCGGAATATCCTGGGAAAAATATAGAACATTGAGATGAACAATCAGTGCCATAATATTCCCCATGTTCCTGTAAAATAAATCGAGTTATAAATGCTGAATCTTTACTCGCACGGTCATTCACAATGTTCATTTTCAAAAGTTAGCCATGGGAGGTTGGGGCACAGAGGGTTGATGCACCAGGGTAAGGATTTGTCTACACTTCCTAATAGTCCTGTTTTAGGAGTGGGTATTATCCAGGCTCCTGGATTGGGAGGAGGCAGCACCCTTGTACTGCTGACCACAGCAGAACCACACACATGAGGCAGGAAGTAGAGGTGAAACATCTCCTTCTGTGTAGAAAAGGGTAGGGAAAGTCAGACCACAAAACCCACTTTGGTGATTTCCTGAACCCCACCCTCTCACAAAACACCATCACTGTATCCCAAGGAACTGTGAGCAATTCCAAATTACAGGCAGTAGTGCTGAGAACAACCCAAGGCCTGATGCTATTTTTCACAGTCGCATCTTATTTGTTGCGAGTTTATATACTCCACTTTACCAATCATTTCTCTTGGCTGCTGCATTGCATCCCAGAAAGAAATTGAAACTCCTGCAAAGTGAAGTCCTGATAGCATCTTGCTGATCACCTTGACATTCTCAGAAAGCTTAAGGACAGTGAGCAAAGAAATGGCAGATGGAATACAATGTGGGAAGGTGTGAGGTTATGCACATTGGTAGAAAGAATAGAGATGATTTTACAACCAGGTAAAGGCTTCAGAAATCTGAAGCACAAAGAGACTTGGGAGTCCTACTTCATGATTCTCTGAAGGTTAACATGCAGATTCAGTTGGCAGTTAGGAAGGCAATATGTAAGCGTTCATTTCAAGAGGTTCAAATAGAAGAGCAGGGATGTACAGCTGAGCTTGTGTAAGGCTCTGGTCAGACTGCATTTAGAATATTGCGAGCAGTTTTGAGACCCATACCTAAGGAAAGATGTGCTGGCATTGGAGAAGGGTCCAGAGGAGATCTACAAGAATGATCCTGGGGATGAAGGGCTTATCATATAAGGAGCAGTTGAGAACTCTGAGTCTGTACTCAATGGAGTATAGAAGGGTGAGTGAGGATAGCATTGAAACTTCCAAGATATCACAATACGTTAATGTTTTGTGAGTTCTGAAGAAGGGTCACTGCACCCAAAATGTTAACTCTGATTTCTCTCCACAGACCTGCTGAGATTTTCCAACAATTTCTGTCTTTATTTTTGTTTATCATTTCCAGCATCTGCAGTTATTTTTATATCACATTTTGTTAATTACTTTAAAAGCAGTAGGAACTCCATTGTATACAAGTACTGTCAGCTAGTTACATTAGAGTGCAGAAAAAGAAATGGAAAATTACAGAAGCTAGGACAGAGTAGACATGGAGAAGAGGTTTCCACTAGTTGGAGAGACTGGGAACTGAGGGCACAGCCTCAGAGTGAAACAATGACATTTTAGAATGAAGATGAGGAGGAATTTCTTCAGCCAGAGAGTGGTGAACCTATGGAACTCACAGAAGGCTGTGAACACTAAGTCACTGAGTGTATTTAAGACAGCAATAGATAGGTTCTTGATTAATATGGGGATCAAGGATTAAGGGGAGAAGGAAGGGTTATGGAGAGGAGGCAGGAGAATGGGATTGAAAAATACATCAGTCATGATTGAATGGTGGAGCAGACTCAGTGGGCCTAATTCTACTCATATATCTTATGGTCTCATGGTCAGTTGTTAAGTGTGATGTACTTGTCATTTTTTTAACTTAATGTATTCATACTTCAGTTGATAATTCCATATCAAACATTGACATCCCACACCCAGTGAGATTTCTCTGTCCACCAGTGTGAAGATTGGATTAATTGATAATCAACATATTGTTTTTTTTTGTGATTAGTCCTGTAACTCTTAGCTGTTTATTATGTGTTGCAGTTGGCAGTCAAAACTATTTGATTCCTTTTACCATAAAAAGAGGAAAATATTTAATGATATGAAAATGTAACATTGTCGAGCTAAATTTTAAGGCACGAGCATAACAATGAGTTCCATCTTAATTCTAACAACATTTACTGATTTCGGTTTCTCTACAGACTTAAGATATTTTCTGAAGAAAGTGTCCCACTGTTTGGACCTCCTCTCCCTTCTCCGCCAGTGTTTACAGATCATCATGAGTTCAGGGACTTTGTTTTAGTTAAATGTAAGTCTGCTGCTGCTGCTGCTGCTGCTGCTGCTGCTTATGCTCAGAGTGCCAGTGTATGATCTGTGCTGAAACCGTTATGAGGTGGATGGGGGGGAAATGATTAGAAATACAAATTAATTTTAGTGGTTGAAAAGCCTAAGGCAATTAGAGCCAAGCTATGACACGGGATGACCTTCCTATCATTGGGCTTTGGTCATGCTTGGTTGTTCCTGGGTGTACTTGTCACCCTAGCTAGCTTGATCTCATATAAACCATAATATCTCTGATCATGAAGATCTTTCTCAATCCACTCCTCTCACACAAACCCGGGTTTTCATTACTTACCTGCTCACCTGGATGTCAGCTTGATTGCCCATAGTTTACCTCTTCCAATTTAACGTCCACGAAATCCCAGAAAAGCCTCCTGAAAGAAAGCCACATGACTGTATCTGCTCGAGTTCTGGTTTGTTTCCTTTGGAAGTGAGGAAGGGAATGATATCACACGGATCAGGATTGCTTCAAAGATTTCTCACTTTAAAAACTAATGAATATGCAAAGAAGATTTGGGAAGGACAGCTTTTAAGGAATGAGTTTGTTTGATTCCTCATGTGGAATATGTAGTAGAATAGGAAATAAATATGCTAATGATGATGATTTAAATTATGAAGATTATCTGACAGAAAGGAGGCAGAAACATGTTGTTGAGACTTGAAGAGGAGCAGGAGAAACTGCTCTCGTCAGTGCAATGTAGATCTTAGTGCAATGAAAGTGCTTACAGTGTCACAGAGAACCTTAGTCTAAGGACAGACTAGGGATGAGAGAGACTCTGGGCAGCTGCAGCCTCTCACTGCAAGTGTAGACACTCAATGTCTTGGAGAAGCAGGAGTGGACAGATTCCATGAAGGCTCAATCAGCGGGCAAGAGTCATGACAAAAGCATGATTCATGGATTTAGCTGGAAGACTTAGACACTGTGGAGCGTGCAAGACATGGTAACTGTGAAGTCTCTAAGACCTGGTTACCGTGGAGTCTTCAAGACATGGTCACTGTCGAGTCTGCAAGACCTGGTTACTGAGGAGTCTGCAGAACTGGTTACCATGGAGCCTGGTAACTGCAGAGATCTCTCAAAACAGAAGAGGTTAGGGCCACATTTCTAAACTGAGGAAACATGTCTTCCGCTCAGAGTCTCTATTCAAACAGACTTCTTGATTTGAATAACTAGAGCACTACTAGGGCACAGGGTGACGTGTTTTATGATATTTTCAATTTGGGAAAGCTTGGTTAAACTTGTCCATTCCACTAGCACTTTGTACGATGCACCTTGAAGAAGGAATTCTGTGTTAAAGGTGCTAGGTAAATACACGTTGTGGTTCTCAGTGATTGGTGTGTAAGTTAGAGACTGACTTTTCAGACATCGTTTCATGTTCTTATGGTAGCTTCTCAGCATGTGTTACCAATATTGTCCATTAGTCATTGGTTCAGGGGACATGTGGTTTTGAAATTGTTCATGCCATAATTCAGTGGAATCCCATTTATATTTTCGCCCTATATTGAGTGACGCCACGTTAAAATGGACAAGGTGAATCACCGAATGTGAATCACTTTAAAAGTAGCAGGAAACCCAATTTCAATAAAAGTACTGTTTCAGGTTACATCAGACTGCAGGATAAAAATGGAAAATTATAAACATAGCTTTGTAATACTATGACTGATTGAAGAAGCAGAGTTCACCTTATAGGTCTTTCCCCTCAGCATGTAGACTGTTGATTGACATGGGCAGTACACTCGAATCAAGATGCAGGTTTCTTCTTCTTGCGTGGCTGTCTTTTGTTCAGATCTAAACAGAAGTAAAGTTGTGGACGTTTTGAAGAGGTCAGTTCACTTGGTTTAGTTTAGTTTCTTCACCACAATAAGCAAAATCCCTAACTTCCACCCACAGCATTCGAGCATTTATTCAAAATGTTTCTACCAAGGTATACCTGCAGGGCCAGGGATAATAAATATACTTGTGGAACAACGCAAGATATGCAGATAAAAGTAATCAACAGCACAATGGTTAGAGCTGGAGGTCCCAAGCCAGTTGAAAGCACCCATTTCAGTTTTCAATCTTCCTTTCTGCTTAGGATCCTTTTTTAAATTCACTCATGGGATGAGGGTATCACTGGCTAGAACAGCATCTACTGCACGTCCCTAATGGCCCAGAGGGCATGTAGGCCTGACCAGATAAGGATGGCAGTTTCCTTCCCTAAAGCACATGAGTAAACCAGATGAGCTTTGCCCCAACAATGAATTCATGGTCATCATTAGATTCTTAATTTAAATTCCACCTTCTGCTGTGATGGGATTCAAGCGTTGGTCCCCGGAATGTTACCTGTGTCACGGGATTAACAGGCCAGTGATAATACCTCTAGGCCATCACCTCCCCATTGTTACCAGGTGCTAGTGCTTTCCACCACAATCATCAGGCTGAGCATACTCGTGCTTAACAGTACTCACAGGCAGAATCAGTTCCATGCCTTCATTTTATTAGCGAAGGGACTTTGCTACTTGTAATTTCCTCTGCTGTATTGATGTAAGTTTCAAATCATTGTCGAGTGATTTTAACATTAAGATTGATTCAGCTCTATAATTACGGTATTTCCATAAGTAAAATACAGCTTATTATGAGAGAAATTTGAACCATTACACCATTCCTTATTTTGCTTAGTTTAAATTTTTGTGGCATCTTCCAGATTGAATCATCCATTCATATATTCAAAAAACATGACATCATGTTTCCTACATATTGTTCGCTCACCTTAGGAACTTATTCTCAAATGCAGGTGGAATAAATAGGGCATAAAATGCTGTAATAGTATCATACAGCACGGAAACAGACCCTTCGATCCAACTGGTCCATGCCGACCATGGTCCCAAACTAAACTACTCCCACCTGCCTGTGTTTGGCCCATATGCCTCCAAATATTTCCTATTCATGTACTTATCCAAATGTCTTTTAAATATTGTAACTGTACCCAAATCCACCACTTCCTCTGGAAGTTCATTCCAAACACAAACCACTCTCTGTGTAAAAAACGTTGCCCTTCATGTGTTTTTTTTTAAACCTTTCTCCTTTCAAAGCTTCCTTCAGAAAAGCTGCTTTTTGAAGTGTACACGGAACTCAGGCCATTTCATGGCTGAAAGAGAATGCAGGTCCATCAAGTGATGTTCAATGGCTGAGAGTCATAGAGATGTACAGCATGGAAACAGACACTTCAGTCCGACTCGTCCATGCTGACCAGTTATCCAAAATTAATCTAGCTGTATTTGCCAGCATTTGGTCCATATCCCTCTATTCATATACCAGTTGACTTTTAAATGCTGTAATTGTGCCAACCTCCACCACTTCCTTTGGCAGCTCATTCCATACACGCCCCACCCTCTGTGTGAAAACATTGCCCCTTAGGTCCCGTTTAACTCTTTCCCCTCTCACCCTAAACCTATGCCCTCTAGTTTTGGACACCCTGACCCTGGGAAAAAGACCTTGGCTATTCACCCTATCCGTGCCCCTCATGATTTTATAAACTTCTATAAGGTCACCCCTCAACCTTCATGTTGTAGAGAACATTGTGCCTCTTCCCTATAGATTAGAGTGGTGCTGGAAAAGCACAGCAGTTCAGGCAGCATCCGAGGAGCAGTGAAATCGACGTTTCGGGCAAAAGCCCGACATAGCTCAAACCCTCCAATCCCGGCAACATCGTTGTAAATCTTTTCTGCACCCTTTCAAGTTTAACAACGCCTCTCCTGTAGCAGGGAGATTCAGTCAACTATCTTTTCAGTTATCCCACAGTACAGATTTTCTTCAAGGTACCTGTCCAGTTTTACCCTGGAATTTCACATTGCCATCTCCTACAGCCTCCTACAGAAAATGTTTCCAAAACCTGACGACACTTGCATTTCCTTTCCCTCAGCTCACACTTTGATTCTGTCTGGTTCTCCTGCCTTGTACCAAGTCAGATAGCTGGATCTGATCTTTATACATCATATTCATTTGAAAACCTGAATCATATTCCCCACCAGTTTTTTCAGCTGTTGCAGTTTTTGGAGTATTTTCTCCAGCTCCTTTATCATTTAAATGTTTTCTTCCACAACTCCGATCAGTTCTGATATGTCAGTAGTTGCTCATAAATCTTGCAATCCTTACCTGTTCTATATCATTACATTGCATTCATCTACATTCAACTGCTTATTTTCTGTCCACCTCTGGAAGTATGAGAGAGATGCTCTGTTTCCGTGTTAACCATGTTTGAAAGCATCAGCAATGACCCTGGATCACTTCTGACGAGGCTAAAGAGCAGCAGTCTCCTGATACTGAGCCCAAAAGGTCTCATCACACCAAAGCATCCCAAGAACTTCCCATTCACGCCAAAACCCACCGAATCCAATCACCTCAGCCATAATTTCATCAACCTCAGTGCTCTCCAGCTAATACCTTGTTCACCCATTTTCAAAACATAGTTCCTATGAAGTGTGTATTAAATGTTAAATTAAATCCATGTATATTACACCAATCAAATCCATGTATATCACTGCATTCTTGTCCTTAGCAGAATCTTTTGTTATTCCATCAAAAATATGTGCATTGGCGTGACGTCAATTTTGTCTTGACTTTTACTAACCAATTAATATCTCCCTAAGAATTCCACTGTCTTCTATTTGATACCTTACATATAGAGGTAGATTGATTCTCTCATTACCTCAACAGATGTGTGTTTATCAAAAAAAGTATTGTTTGACAGTTTTGTTTAATGGCTCCTGATGTTTGACTAACTCTAGATTCAGGCATTTGCATTGGAGATATAGCACAGGAAAAGGCCATTTGGCCACACTAGTCCATGGTGGTATGGATGTTTCACTTGAGCTTCCCATTCCTCATGTACCTCTCATCAACCTAATATTCTTTTTCTGCTTGCATTTCCCACCTTAAACTTCGTTGAGATGCCAGATGGCATTGTTTTATTCCTCTTTCACCTAATGCTTGTCATTTGCTTTAATTTCCCTTGGGTTTTTAAATGCGCAGAATTGACTTAGAGTCATAGAGTCATAGAGATGTACAGCATGGAATCAGACTCTTCGGTCCAACCCATCCATGCCAGCCAGATATCCCACCCGAATCTAGTCCCACCTGCCAGCACTCAGCCCATATCCCTCCAAACCCTTCCTATTCATATACCCATCTTTTAAATGTTGCAATTTTACCAGCCTCCACCACTTCCTTTGGCAGCCCATTCCACACACACCCACCACGCTCTGCGTGAAAAGGTTGCCCCTTAGATCCCTTTTATATCTTTCCCCTCTCACCCTAAACCTATGCCCTCTAGTTTTGGACTCCCCTACCCCAGGGAAAAGACCTTGTCTATTTACCCTATCCATGCCCCTCATGATTTTATAAATTTCTATGAGGTCACCCCTCAGTCTCCGACGCTCCAGGGAAAACAGCCCCAGCCTGTTCAGCCTCTCCCTGTAGCTCAAATCCTCCAACCCTGGCAACATCCTTGTCAATCTTTTCTGAAACCTTTTCTGATTAAGAGGGAGGCCAGCATTGCATGCAATATTCCAAACGTGGCCTAACTGAATTTCCCATACAATAAGCTTTTCCTTATATTGATTCATACTATCCTCTTGTGTGGGGTATGAGAAGGGTCCTTGTTTTATCCTGGACAGCTTTCATCACCTTCACTCTAAAAAGTGTTGGCTTTGGCCATCCAGTATTCTGCCTGTGGCTCTGAAGAGATGAACATTCTCCCTTCTGTCCACCCAACTATCTTTTCTTCTCCTTTTTGGTTCTTTACCCTGAACCATATGACCCCATGATGACTCATCCAGCTGATGTCCACTTTGGCTGCCGGTGTGTTGTTCCCTTCTATGGCCACCATGAGGCCAAGTATAGCCTTGTATTTAGACTGCTCCTGTTCACAATACTTTACCCAGGATGGACTGACTCTTTCCGCTCCTGAGCACTACCTGAGCTCCATTCAGCCTCAAGGTATTTAATGCCCCATTGTTAGTGCCATTGCTGCTTTTCTCACTTAGAAACGGCTGGGATTAAGCATACAACTCAATGCATTTAAGAGCCATTTTTCCAGGAGGGCACATGTGAAATTATTGCCCAGAAGTTCTTGCCTTTGTCTTATAGCAACAGACATGGTCAAGACAGGGTTCCTCCAATGGGATCATTGTACCATGGAGACATTTCTAGCCAGATGTGTTGTAACTTTAAATGATAAATCAGCTTTCTGTATGAGACAGTTGACATTCATTGCGTTTTTGCTTGGCTTTAATGTGTCGTTTTCAGTAATAAATGGAGAGAAAGCAACCCTGGAAACCCCAACGTTTGCCCAGAAACGTCAGCGTACTTTGGATATGTTAATACGGTCTCTGTATCAAGATCTCATACCAGACTTGCATAAGGTACAGTGGCTGTTGGTGCATCTTTACTGGCTGCATGTCACAAAATTAATGCATTTTGCATTGACTCCTTACTACTGGCAGAAGACTCTCTTCTGCCAATTGATGTAAACCATTTGCAAGGTTTGAAAATCCAATTAACCAAGAGCATATTTACTTTGATTTATGCCCAGAAATGGATTATGTTCATGCAACTGATTTCTTTCAAAAATATTGAAAGAATATTTGCTGAACTTCAGTATTAACTAATTGTGATCAGTTATTAGTATAGGCAATAATTTGCTGAAAAATATATCTATGGAGAGTTTTCATTTCTTCAAATTTTCCCCTTTACCATTAAAATTATGGCAGATATCTGTACAATACATACAGTGAGTATAAAATGACAACTTGACAAACCAGATGTGTTACTGTACATGTTCAATGCTGCTGTTGACTTGATAATCAGATTTGGTCACTAATTAATTTAGAAAAATGAACACAGAAGGCTGTGGAGGCCACTTCACTGAGTATATTCAAGAAAGAGGTGGATATGTTTTCAGATTTTGAGGGCATCAAGGGGAATGTGGAGAAAGCAGGAGTTAGAGAATCAGCCATAATCAACTTGAATGACAGAGCAGACTCAAAGGCCTCAGTGGCTTCCTCATGCTCCTCGTTTCTCTGTTTCTAGAACGTTTTGTCAGAACAATTGAAATTCTCAATAGAATTTTGACTAGAAAATCTTATCTGAAAATAAATAAAGTATCAACTTTACATTTTAGCGTAAGTTAAGGGGTGGTCCAAGGTGCCGAGTCATAGAATGACCCACTTATAACTGATGGATGTATATTAGCATACTGTTACATTGTTAATACAGCCTTAGTGGGCACGAGCTGCATTACCCCAAAGATAGTCTCACATAGAGTAAGTCTGCACCATGTATTAGTCCAGAAATTGAGTGATTTTAAATCAGAATCAGAAAATAGAATTAATATTGTAAATCTGTAGCTTCTGACTCACTGCTGTTCAACAGATGACTGTTATCATTGTTGTCCAGTATATTGTGAGGAACCTGCAGTTCTAATGGTCCAAGTTTTTGACAGAGAATTCCTATCAGCAAAGAGTAAGCATACCAGTGACTATAGAAGATACTACAACCCCAAGTTCAGTCTACAGCAAAGGATTTTGAGTTGTATTTGCACGCATTGCAATCTGTTTGAAAAAATATTTAGTTTTAAATATATGAATACTTTTAATAGGTTGAAGTTGAAAAATTTAGAATATGTTAAAAAGTTGATTTTCTAACAATGTGTAGTATTATTCAATTGCAATAATTAATGATGTCATATATTGCTGTTGTTTAGACAATTCGTTGTTATGAATTTGTTTTTATCATAAGTTAAGAATACATTCGCTTCCTGGTTTAGCTATAACTTTGTTTCTGATGTGTGCATAATGCAGTGAACCACTCTTCTATGTCACATTTCTTCCTTTAGGAAATGAATGAAATCCAACTAGGCTGGATAACAGTGAGATAATTTATCTTTTCCTTTTGCATCCGAATGCATCAGTGTTACTTCTTGTAAACGAAGACTGGCAATTTTAATGTATTCTAACAGCATCCGAAGTAATGCTAGCCAAACAAATATTAATCCTTTGAGACCAAATTTACTGAGTATGAGTTTTCAAATTGTGCACACCTCCACCGACATATTTGAAACTTGAACCGGATGGAATCACCAGAATATTTCTGTTCACATTCCTCTCCAAACTGAGCATCAAAATTAGGAAAACTTTAAAGCTTAGACTGCTGATGCAAAACAAAAACTGTCCTCAAAGGTTTAATATTGCTTTGTCCATGTTAATAATGTTCATTGTTCCATCTAACTGCATCTGCCACTTTAACATGGTTTTTGAAAGTGATTAACTGTGTGCCATCATCCTATCTCTAACTGAAAGAAAAATTGCATTTATAAGATTAAACCTAGCCAAGCCACTAGCACTATTGATCATTGTCACGGGTGGAATCGGTGCCCATTGGATAAAGGAGAAAGAATTGAGCCAACAGGTAGTTGAAGTGAAATCCATGACCAAAGTATGAAGGTGCATCAATATGTTTCACAGTCACATTGTGCATCTTTGCCAGAGCAATAATGAATCACAGGCAGGTGATGGACCCATGAGTACATGTGCCTGTCAGTGCACCAACAGTTCCTCCCCGCTACCCTCTACAGATATCCTGCCTTCCTATTTTTTCTTTATTCACTCACAGGATGAGGGTATTGCTGGCTAAGCCAGTATTTGTTGCCCATCTGTATTGCCCAGAGCGTAGTTATGCATCAGCCACATTGCTGTGGGTCTGGAGTCACATGTTGTCCAGACCAGGTAAGCATGGCAGATTCCTTCTCTGAAGGGCATTATTGAACTAGATGGGTTCTTTTAATGATCAACAGTGGATTCATGGTCAGCATTAGACTCGTAATTCCAGATCATGATTGAACTCAAATTCTACCATCTGCCATGTGGGATTCAAACCAAGCTCCTTCAAGCATTCATTGGATTAACAGTCCAAGCGATAATGTCACTAGCCTGTTTTGGCCCTTTTGGTGAGTCATGACCTGTGTAATGTCATAAAATTCATTGCGACTACAAATAATTTAATATCTCCGTTGCTGCAAATGATTAGCCTAATCTGGACTGTCTCTGCCACAGTTTATGCTAGCTACGTTAAACTCAAACACAGAAGTTGACCACCATAGGGTCAATCTCTGTCTTACAAGGTGGAAAGCTGCCACCATTACATTAAACAAAACCATCTGAAAGGAGTGTCCAAATTCTTACATTGTTTGCTACTGCAGACATTCTTGATCTGTGCTGTGAATCTAAGGTCAAATATTATCCTGTTGTACAAGTTTGATTCTAGGTTAAGGGGACAACTGTTAAAGACTGATACCAATGATGCACTGATAAATTAGTTAACAATAGTTAGCATTCCATGATGATGCTATGGGAACCCGGTGAAAGACAAATTGTTACAGAAATTAGCATAGCAAGAAATTATGAGTGATTTTAAATCAGAATCAGAGAATAGAATTAATATTGTAAATCTGTAGCAGCACATCCGATAACAAAGTTATTTTATGCCAGTAAGAGATAAACATGGAGAAATATGATACTGTATCATCGAAGCTAAGTTCAGAAACATCATTCCAGATCAGAAATCTTTCATCTTTACACTGTTACCTAAAAATTTTAAATGTGTCTGGCTTGTTATTTCTCATAATGTACTAGCAACATGTCAGTGAATATTGAATAAGATTCCGTCCATGGGACACTGTAAAATTATAAACTGCATTGTTCAATCACAATCAATTGTTTGCCTTTCTCATTTGGTGGGAGATGGGAATCAAACAAGGTTTCTAAAACTGTGACATTAAACAATTTATCTTCTTAGTCAGTGTATTTTGATTAACATTTTGATTGTGAAACAAAGTTAATTTTTCACTGGACACCATAATCCATAGCATTCAATTGTACTGGGAAGATAATGATGGGAGATAATGATGTTGAAATGTGTTTGTTGCTTCCATAACCTCTCCAAGTCTGTTTTCTTTAATTTTTACCGTTTTTGGGCAGTTTGGAAATGGTGGTAGTTGGGGTGGGGGGGTGGGGTGGGGTGGGGATATGAGTTTGCATGTGTATTTGTGCATCAGGCATCCTCTGTGTGTTAATTGGACCATGACAGAGTGGATTGTGCATGGCATGTTGAAGAAAGTGATTGTTGGTGTGAAAGGCCATTTTTCAACTGGACTTTCTTACGGCTCGTTTTCTGGTATTGGAATAAAATAATAATATCCCTCAGATTCCTGCTGCCACAGTATATCCGAGATTAACTTTCCCTGTGGGGTGTTACCAGTAATGGCTTCAGTGTTAAGAATATGACAGTTTCGCAGTGCTAGAGCCAATGGTGGGGATTTGTGGGTGGGGGTCTCTATTTTCTCAATATGCTTAATAATAGAATCGTAGAGATGTACAGCACAGAAACAGACCCTTAAGTGCAATTCATCCATGCCGACCAGATATCTTAAATTAATTTAGTCTCATTTGCCAGCACTTGGCCCATATCAGTGGGGACGTTGTTCAAATTGTGTTGGGAGGAGCATCAAGAAGGCTTGAGGTAGTCCCCATCAATCTGACATTGGCACTGGGTGGCATTGCACCATGTTAGACACTGTATGAACTGAAATCATATACTTTCCAAAAGCCCATTATTGCCGGTCCCTTAGAAATTCACTGGGACTGATTTCCCTGGTTTATTTCTCCAGGGTCCTGCTGAAGGTATCTGAATTAGCCATCCTTACTGCATTAGTTTCTGCAGGCAACTTGTCTGGGGAAGCAACAGAGGTCCCCATTCTCACCTGAACTCCAAACACATTCTTCACTTTTCACCTTCCAGAAGGGCCCACAGAATAGGGTTTTTTCTTTCAGCTCATGGGATGTGGGTGTTGCTGGCTGGGCCATGTGAGTCAATCATATTTCTGAGGGGTCTGGAGTCACATGTAGGGCAGACCAGCTAAGGATGGCATATTTTCTTCCCTAAAGGGTATTAGGGAACCTGATGGGTTTTTTTTCCGACAATCAAAGTGGTTACATGGCCACTATTAGATTAACTAGATTAGTTTAAACTTGTGCAGCTTAGATGGGTTGGTCTTGCTAAATTGCCCATCATGTCCAAGGATGTGCAGCCTAGGTGGATTAGGCAGGGTTGCAGGGATAGGGTGGGAGGGATGGGCCTGAGTGGGATGGTCTTCAGAGGGTCGTGGTGGACTGAATGGGCAAAATGGCCTGCATCCACACTGTAGGGATTCTATGATTCTGTGAACTTGTTATGCAAGACTTTCCTTTAAAAATTGAATTAATCTTTCACTACCTTCCATGGTGTGATTTGAATCTATGCCCACAGATCATTCACAGAGGGTTAGCGTTAGGGTTAAGGTTAGGGTTAGGGCTAGGGTTAGGATTAGGGCTAAGGTTAGGATTAGGTTAAGGCTCCCCAAGGGGTCTGGATTAATAGCCCAGTAGCATACCCTCTACTCTGCTGCCTCTCCATAAGCAGGAACTCTGACTGAAGAAGGGCTTATGCCCGAAACGTCGATTCTCCTGCTCCTCGGATGCTGCCTGGCCTGCTGTGTTTTTCCAGCACCACATTTTTCAACTCTGGCCTCCAGCATCCAGTCCTCACTTTCTCCTGATTCTTCATCCCTATGCTTTGACCAGTCTCCCTTGGCCACTTAATCTTTGTTATATAACCAACATAGGAGGCACTAGGTGCAACTTTAATGAATGGAAGTAGCAGTTGTTGTTGTTTTGCCCTTCCAGCTCCTTCTGTCCTTTACTTCAGAAATATGTCTTGCTTTTTTTTTGTTACACTCCAACTGTCTTGTGTCCCGATGCTATGATTCCTAGCTTTGCAAGGTGGGTGGTTGACATATTTAATTTATCAGCATCTACTTGTGTCTTATCTCTGATGGCTCCACACTGAGTCCTGATTATTCCACCCATGTTCTTGGTCACATTGATTTGACCTTGAGTGGAAAACTGGCATCTCCCTTGTTAATGCTTCCTTTGTTTCCTCTGGACGAGCAGAAACTCCCTGGAATAAGTATTGGGAAGATTTACATTGTGATGATCTTCAGTCATTGACACCAATATTAAAATCAGTGTTTACAAAGACAGAACATATTAGAAATGTTATTGTCTAGCTGGAGGGCTTTATTACTGTTTACAATAGGACAGTGTTGGAAAGGAAGAATATTACTACACAGTCCTTGTGTTCTGTTTAGTCCTTTTTCTTCGATAGGTGACTACTTAACCAGAAAATAGATTTTTGCTCATGCAAACATATCTTTGCTTTCTGATTGGTTTAAAGTTGAATAGTTTCATATACTGTTGGTTATGATGCAACGATAAAGTAAGTTCATCCTCTTTCAACCTTAGGCTGTCAGTTATAAAGACTTACCAGGGCTAATTCCCTCTGCCTCTATGTAGCAAGGTAATTTTATCCAGTCTTTTTTGCAGGAACACCCTGGCTAGATAGTTTCACTAAAACATAAATTACCCGTATATAAAATAATTTGCCACTTTTAGATGGGTTGTTAAACTGCAGTAAGAGTCATTGAGATATACAGCGCAGAAACACCCTTCGATCCAACTTGTCCATGCTGACCAGACATCCTAACCATTTGCCAACACTTGGCCCATACCCCTCTAAACCATTCCTATTCATATACAAATCCAGATGCCTTTTAAATGTTGCAATTGTACCAACCTTCACCACTTCCATTGGCAGCTCATTCCATACACGCACCACTCTCAGTGTGAAAACGTTATCCCTTAGGTCCCTTTTAAATGTTTCCCCTCTCACTCTAAACCTATGTCCTCTAGTTCTGGACTCCCCCAGTGGAAAGACCTTGTCTATTTGCCCTTTCCGTGTCACTCATGATTTTATGAAATTCCATAAGGTCACCCCTCAGCCTCCGACGCTCCATGGAAAACAGTCCCAGCCTATTCAGCCTCTCCCGAGAGCTCAAATCCTCCAACCTTGGCAACATCTTTGTAAATCTTTTCTGAACCATTTCAAGTTTCACGACATCTTTCCAATAGGAAGGAGAACAGAATTGCACGCAATATTCCAACAGTGGCCCAACCAATGTACTGTACAGCCGCAACATGACCTCCCAACTCCTGTACTCAATACTCTGACCAATAAAGGAAAGCAAATGCTGCCTTCATTATCCTATCTACCTGAGACTCTACTTTCAGGGAGCAATGAGCCTGTACTCCAAGGTCTCTTTGTTCAGCAAGTCATTTATGGATAGGTCACAAAGAGCCAAGAAATTGGAATAAGGATTAATTTTCACAGCTTCACGTTGTAAGAAAGGCAAACTGAAAGAGGGAAGCTTGTTGACAGAGACGTGTCGGAGATTTCATTTGTAATAATTCTGAAGCCTTGTCTGTGAAGACCCAGTAACATCTGAATAAGTAACAATTGATTCAAAAGGCCCAGCTCCCTGTGTCTTGTTGGTTTATACACAGCTGCGATTGTCCATGAGGCACATGGAAGGACTCTGAGTGACTCACTGATGGGATGCTGCTGCCAAATATTGGGTGTTGCTGCCATTTAAACATTCTCCAGGAAGTAGTCATAACTATATCAGGTCATAGTCTCCCTAGATAAGGGACAATAGTGGCATGTCGTGAAAACCTGGAGGTTAATCTCCTTAGTTAATTGAAGGAACAGTTGTGAACCTGTGCCGAGGGTTTAATTCTTCCTTGTGTTATATATCCAGAATATGTTAAATCGGAGGTCATTCAGCGATGTGTTGCCAGAATCCCCGAAATCAGCTCGGAAAAAGGAGGAAGCACGTCAAGCGGAATTTGTCAGAGTGGGCCAAGTGAGTCAAACTCGATGCACAAAACATTCTCATGGAGCAAAATGCTAGTTTCGTTAGTCGTTATTTAATTTGACCCGCTCATATTGTGGGCCATGACACATCCTTAGTTGTTTGTCCTTGTAACGCAATGTCACTTGCATTGCAACTATTAACCAATCAGAATGGAGATTATGATGGCATTGCTTTGTCTGCAGTGAGGAGATTTTGCATCACCATCTGACACTGAGAGTTTCACCTCAGCGTGATCTTTTTTTCTACTTGTCTGGATGGCTGCCTGATTGGTACAATGGCAGCAGTTTGTCAACTGAATTTCAAAATTAGTTTCCTGCTATAACTTAAACAGGCAACCAGGAACATTCCTAGCGCTTTACAGCATGAAGTGGAGAACCATTTAAAAAGAAGCAGCAATATTTGATGAAGTATAGCACCAGCATTGCAGCTTTCCTGGTTTTTCATCTGTTTGTCAATTAGGTGATGGTTGCCTCTGATTTAATGTTAAAGTGTTTTGTACGACACGCATTGATGCTGGATCGAAGGGATCCAAACGTTGATGAATCCCAGTATAACGAAGATACTTTAAAACACAGTGCTTCATCTTGCCTTTCCTTAGACAAGACAAAAACAAATTGGTGTATGGATTCAGTCTTAAATTTATAAGGCAGCACCAGAGAGAGACTGCTGGAAGCTATAGCACTAAAGCAGACCAGGGTATGTTTGAATGACATTTATTGACCTATTCAGTGAGTTGACAGGCAGGCACAGACCAGCTGGACTATCAGGCTTACCCTTAATACCATGGTCTCTGAAACATCGTAACTGAACATCACTTAGTTCCCCCTCCTGGTCGTGTGATCTCTGTTCCACTTCCTTTTTTAATTATTCCTGGAATGTGGATGTCACGGGCTGTGCCAGAATATGCTGTCTATCCCTAAATGACTTTGAGAGGGTGGGGTTGAACTGCCTTCTTGTACCAATGCAGCTCTTGTGGGCATAGGGGCATTTCAGTGCTGTTAGAGAGGATCATCACCCAGTTATTGAGAGAGAATGGTGATATATTTCCAGGTCAGGATGGTGAGTGGCT
Source organism: Chiloscyllium plagiosum (assembly GCF_004010195.1). NCBI lineage: Eukaryota > Metazoa > Chordata > Chondrichthyes > Orectolobiformes > Hemiscylliidae > Chiloscyllium > Chiloscyllium plagiosum. The sequence continues at coordinate 31,694,219 of NC_057739.1, read as the reverse complement.
TGGAGGAGAGCTTGCAGATGGTGGTGTTCCCATGCATCTCCAGCCCTGGTCCTTTGAGAAAGTAGAGGTCATGGGTTTGTAAGATGCTGTCTAGGAACCATGGTTGATTAGACTACTTACAGTATGGAAACAGGCTCTTTGGCCCAACAAGTCCACACTGACCCGCCGAAGCGCAACCCACCCAGACCCATTCCCCTACATTTACCCCTTCACCTAACACTATGGATAATTTGGCATGGCCAATTCAGCTAACCTGCACAGTTTTGGACTGTGAGAGGAAACTGGAGCACCCGGAGGAAACCCACGCAGACACGGGGAGAATGTGCAAACTCCACACAGAGAGTCGCCTGAGACGGGAATTGAACCCGGGTCTCTGGCGCTGTGAGGCAGCGGTGCTAACCACTGTGCCACCGTGCCACCCACTAGCAGTGGGTCTTGTAGATGGTACATACTGCTGCAACTGTGCACCAGTGGGGAAGGGAATGAATGTTTAAGGTGATGGGTGGGACTCCGATCAATGTCCCTGACGTGTTGGTTGCCCTTGTGGAGTCGCACTCATCCTGGCAAGTGGAGAGTATTCGATCAGGAAACTGTAACAATAATTGTGTTGACTTACTCTAATGGATTCGCATCAAAACTTTGATAACAAGCAAGAACTCATGGGAGCCATTCATTCCCTAATTTTGCCAACAGTCATTTATAGTCTTGGTGTCAAGTAAGGGCACCCCTTCCTGATCAGGTTTGAAACCCTCCAACGTGGTAAGGAATATTATTGCTGATCCCGAGCAGCTGCTGAGAGGAGCTTGACCCTACAGCACACAACGGCCTGAAGCTGTTCCACACCAGATGGTCCAAGGTTGTAGCTTTTTATTAAAAGGATGAACAGCAAAGGATTTCTAGAGCTCATTCTTAATTAATTCTTTTCTCTAAAGTTGTTTTAATTGAAATGCTTATTCCCCCCTCTCTCTCCTTCCCCATGTTTTATGCTCTCTCTTTAAATTTGCACAAGTTACTTATAGAATCCCTAAAGTGTGGAAGCAGCCTCACGAGTCCATACTGGCCCTCTGAAGAGTATCCCACCCAGACCCACCCCCTAATCACATCCTTTTAACCCTGCATGATCCCGTGGCTAACCCACCTAACCTGCACAATTTAGTATGGCCAGTCCACCCAACCTGAACATCCCTGGACTGTGGGAGGAAACCAAAGCATCTGTTGGAAACCCACACAGACACAGGGAAAATGTGCAACCTCCACACAGACAGTTGCCCGAGGCTGGAATCGAACCTGGATTCCTGGTGCGGTGAGGCAGTAGTGCTAACCACTGAGCCACCATGCCGCCCCTTTAGTGTACCATCTTCCAGAGAGAGAGAGCCCACGTGTAGGATTGCACGCACCCCAGTTACCTCTCAATGCTGATAACGGCATGTACCTGGCCTCCGCACAGTGTCACTCCCCTCCCATTGTGTTGGACTAAGGACGTCTACACTCTCTCCCTCCCCATCTCAGTGTGTTCACACTTGTGGGCTCCCTTGTGAAAATCTGATCCGTAAGGCAATGCAGCCTTGCAAATTATGTTGTCCTCTTTTCATAATATTCACCATGTAGCAAAATGTTACTAATTTTACAGCATCACTGATTCTACCAGCTGACAGAGCGATGTAGAATAAGAGCAGAATTTGATCCCCTGCTTCTCTTCTGTTATGTTGCATTGGCCTGACAAAACGTTCGCTGCTCCACAAATAAAATCCCCAGAGCACTTGGCTTTTGGTCTGAATATCATGTGATGACAGTGGTGGTTGCCAAGGTGATTTTGTGTCAATGTTGTGATCCCCTGCACTGTGGTCCCAGTGCTTCCCCCTCGCCCAGACCCCCTGCGCTCACTGTAACAATGTCAGCCAGGCAGTGTAACAATGCACGCCCTGCCAGCACTGAAAAGCAGTACAGTATTAGACAACAAATGCTCTTTCTGCTCAGGCCCTCAAGCTGAAGACAATCGTCAGAGGCGATGCTCCCACGAGTTTGGTAACCACTGGCCTGTACAGGAAAGAGGTGAGCACATTATTTATTTTTCTCCCTTCTACGATTCAGATGAAACTGCTGAAAGGTTTAGCTAACACCCATTCCCTCTTGTGTTTAATTCAGCGAAGTTGAAACATTTGTCATACTTCTGAGTTGTGGAGATGTTCTGGCAAAGAAGGAGGCCATTCAGCCCGCCTTGTCCAAACCGACTCTCTATACAGTCTCCAGGCAGCCCCATTCACCTGACCTAGCCATGTAGTCCTGTACACTTACTTCTCTCAAGGTGTGCCAGTTTCCTTTTGAAATCATTCATTATCTTTACCCCTCATTGCATAAAATGTTCTTCCTTCTGTCCTCACTGCATTTCTTGCCCAAAACCTTAAATCGGTGCTCCCTGGTCATTACCATGAGCTACTGCTGATGGCTGTTCCTTGTATTCCTTATGTAAGTCTGTCACAGTCATGTACATTGTTATCAAATCTTCCCCTAATCTCTGTTGCTCCAACTCAACCTTGTTACCAAAATCCCTCACACTGAAAATGTTCTCGTAAATGTCTTCAGCAGCCTCTTAAGGACCTTCCTTAAGGATGGTGACCAGAGCTGCATGCAATACTTTAGTTATGACCTAACCAGAGATCATTATAACCTCCCTGCTTTTGTACTTGACTCCTCCATTTGCGAAGCCAATGATCTAGGGTGCTATGCTGGCCACTCTCTGATTATGTCCCGCCATCTCCAAAGATCTATGTGCGTGACTCTCTGTCTTTCCGCTCTTGTATGTTCCTCAGAACTGTGCTGTTGATTTTGCGTCTCCCTATCCCTTTTGTCAAAATGTATTACCTCTATATCAAATTCCATCTGTGACTGCTGGTATCGCTTGCCCAAGCCGGATTCTGTAACAGTCTGTTGGGAACATTCTCATAGTTTTTCACACCTCCACTATCAATAATGATTTGTTAAATTTTATTCCTTATTCCAATATCCTAGCCATTCATATATTTCACATCAATAAAAGCCATTGCTCTTGCTTTGTCTGACTCTCAGGTAACAACTTTCAGAAATTCATAGAGTCATGCACGGAAACAGACCGTTCAGCCTAACTCATCCATGCTGACCAGGTTTCCTAAACTAAATCCGTCCCATTTTCCTGTGTTTGGCACATATCCCTCTAAGGAGAAAGTGAGGTCTGCAGATGCTGGAGATCAGAGCTGGAAATGTGTTGCTGGAAAAGCGCAGCAGGTCAGGCAGCATCCAGGGAACAGGAGAATCGACGTTTCGGGCATAAGCCCTTCTTCAGGAGGGCTGAAGAAGGGCTTATGCCCGAAACGTCGATTCTCCTGTTCCCTGGATGCTGCCTGACCTGCTGCGCTTTTCCAGCAACACATTTCCAGCACATATCCCTCTAAACGTTTCCTATCCATATTCCTGCAAAAACAGCTGTCTGATTGGAGGGCACCATGGTGATGGATGGGATGTACTGGAAAGGCTGACCATTATTAGTTCAGGTATGTCCCTGCTACCCTCTGGATTGCCTCCAGGTTTCTATAGGAAGTGAAGTGTTCCAACGAACCTCAGCACAAGTCATCCAGTCTGAGAAAAAGCCATCTACTGTGACTTATTATTTTCTGTCTTTAAGCCAATGTTTTATCAAGCCGTCACTGAGTCTCCTATTATATGACCCTTCATTTTGTTCACCAGCCTTTAATTGGTACTTTACCACAGAACCGTCACAGCACAGGAGACCACTTGGTCCATCGTGCTTGTACCTGCTTGTTCAAATGAGTCTTTTTCAAAGGATTTCTTAAAATCAATATCAAGAACATCCATCGCATTGCCTTCATCAATGTTATATGTTAATACATCAAAAATTCAATTAAAATTTGAACATAATCTGCCTTTTACAAATCTATGCTGGCTATCTCTAATTAACTCAAATATACCTCAAGCGCTAGCAATTTCTTTTCCCCTGACTGTTGATTCTAAATGTTGCTCACTGGTGGATGTGAAAATGACCAGCGTTTGGCTTCCAAGGACCCCTCCCACCCTCCTTAAACAGAGGAGCCACGTCTGTTGCTCTTCAGTTGTCTGATACCTCCATAATACTTTGGGAAGGCAAAATTATGACAAGGCTTGCCTCTGTCTCCACTGCCACTTTCTTTCGAAACAACAACAGAGATTGCTGGAGAAACTCAGCAGGTCTGCCAGCATCCGTGGGACGAAGCAGACTTAACATTTTGGGTCCACTGCCTCTTCATCAGAATTGACCACAGCTAGAAAAAGTGTTATTTATGGTGAAGGCAAGGCTGGGGTTGGTGGGGGAGAGATAAACCTAGAGAGTGTGATATGAAAGTGGTAGACAAATATGGCGGGGAGTATTGATAATAGGCCAGTCCATAATAGAGTCAAAAAAAAACTGCAGATGCTGGAATCCAAGGTAGACAAGCAGGAGGCTGGAAGAACACGGCAAGCCAGGCAGCGTCGCGAGGTGGAAAAGTCGACGTTTCAGGATCGGAGAAGGGTTGCACACCCAAAATGTCGACTTCTCCACCTCCTGATGCTGCGTGGCTTGCTGTGTTCTTCCAGCCTCCAGTCTGTCTAGTCCAGAATAGAGGCTGATAATGGATTTGAGAGTAGGAAAGAATTAATAGGATGTGCTGAAAGTGACCCATGTAGGCCTGGAAGTGGGTGAGAATTGGTTGGCTATTGCTAAAAGCAAGTCATGTCATGACAGAACCTAATGTGAGAGTGGGTACAAAAAGCATGGAAGGACAGAATCGGCTCAAAGGTTATTGAACGTGATGCTGAATCCTAGGGTCCCCCAGCAGAAGATAAGATGCTGTTTTTTGAGGCTTGTTAGAACACTTCACTTCCTATAGAAACCTGGAGGCAATCCAATGGGTAGCAAGCGACATACCTGATCCAATAATGGTCAGCCTTTCCAGTACATCCCATCCATCACCATGGTCACCTCCAATCAGACAGCTATTTTATCAGGAACATGGATAGGAAAAGTTCAGAGGGATATGGGCCCAACACAGAGAAATGGGATGAGTTCAGTTTAGGAAACCTGGTCAGCGTGGACGAGTTGTGCTGAAGGTTTGTTTCCATGCTGTATGACTCTATGACTCAAGTAAACACTGATACAAAGTGCCCATTAAGTATCCAATACTTCCCTGAGCCTCTAAGCATTTATCACCCCAATTGTCCCTCAAGTACTCCAGCCCACCTCTTCAGAACGGTTTGCTGTATACATGCTGGTGGATAGTTTTTGGATTGCATATTATGTTGATCCAAATTTTATTCGTGTTTTCTGTCTTTGCCAGGCTTAGTTTTTGCTATGATCCTTGTTTGGAGAATTTGTCGGGCATGCACTATGCACCCTCCTCGTATTCATCATTCTCTCTATTTCCTTCATCATGCCAAGCAGACCTGGATGTGATTCCCCACCTTTCCCTCAAGTTGGAATCTGCTTAGTATGTGCCTGAACTTTCTTTCTTAAAGAACACCTACTACAGTTTTTGAGGTCAAAACTTGATTCCATTTTCCTGAGCCCAGATGTCTTCTTATCCCGTTGAAGTTATCCCTCTTCCTACGTAGATGTTCTATTTTAAATTGTTCCGGATTCTTCTCCATTGCTAAACTAAAATGTATGGTAGGATGATCCCTCTTATGCAAACGTTCTCCCTCCCACGGTTGATGCACCTTATCAGATCCAGCAACAATTCCTTCCTAAATTGAAACAGAAAATTCTGGAAAAAGCTCAGCAAGTCTGGCAGCATTAACAGAGTCAATCTAGACTCCAAATGTTAATTCTCTTTCTCTCTCCACAGATGCCATCAGATCTGCTGAACTTTTTTCAGAACTTTCTGTTCTTATTTCAGATCTCCAGCATCCATGGTATTTTTCTTTCATATATAGCTTCGTTCCAGTGGGACAAAAAATGTATTGATTAAGAAGACTTTCCTGAAAACACTTAGAAATTCTTCCCTCTACTTGACCTTTACTCTAAAATTATCCCAATCAACAGCTGGGTAATTAAAACATTATCCTAGTGTGGGTGCAGTGATTCTGAAACATGTGCTAACCTCTGATGAATAGAATTTAGATGGCACACTTAACAAAGAAACATAGGAGGTAATAGGAGCAGGAGTAGGTCATTTGGCCACTGAGTCTGCTTTACCAATCAATATGATCATGGCTGACCAATGTGCTCAGTACCCAGTCCCATTCTCTCCAACATCCCTTGATCCCTTTAGCCATTAGAGCTATGTCTGCCTCCTCCATGAAAAAATGTAATGCGTTGGCCTCAACCACTTTCCACAGGCTCCCTGTTGTCTAGGTCAAGAAATCCCTTCTCATTTCAATCATAAAAGTTTATCCCTTATCCTTAAACTGATGGCCCCTTGTTCTGGATTCCCCCACAGTTGGGAACATCTTTCCTGCATCTACCCTATCTAGTTCTGTGAGAATTTTATGTTTCTCTAAGGTATTCCCCCCCCCCATTCTTCTAAATTCCAGTGAATGCAATCCTAACCGATTCATTGTCTGCTCATGTCAATCCAGTCATCCCAGGAATCAGGCGAAAGTGAGGGCTGCAGATGCTGGAGATTAGAGTCAAGAGTGGGGTGCTGGAAAAGCACAGCAGGTCAGGCAGCATCCAAGGAACAAGAGAATCAACGTTTCGGGCAAAAGCTCTTCAGCAGGAAAGGCTGACAAGGGCTTTTGCTCGAAACGTCGATTCTCCTGTTCCTCTCCTGTTTTTCCAGCACCACGCTCTTGACTCACATCTCAGGACTCAGTCTGGTAAACCTTGGGCACCCTGAAGCTCTAACCATTGCCCCACTACCGGGATTTCTGCTCCATCTCAACATCATGGCAGGAACTGATGTTAGAATGGTGTAGCAATATCCTCCCCTCCTGAGTGCATTAGCAACTTCCATGCAGCACTCCAGTTGTTGTTGTTTTGCATTCATTCACACAGCCATTTTCAGGAGGCCAGGTGTCAAATGTATTTCTGTGAGAAACATTCTTTGGGGTGAAATGACTGGAGATGTCCTGTTCCATTTGTAATCAAAGGCTTTGTACAAGTATTTCTTAACAATGTTATGTTGTGATCATCTGAAAAGGTAAGGATACATTGTTTAAAATGTTTTATTTCTTTTCTTGTTGCATCTTAAATGCTGCTGGCTGGAGCCAACAAAACAAACCTGTCTGATTAATGTTCTAATGTATGTGTAATCCCATCAAATTAACTGATGTATATGTTCGGTGAGCCTTGCTCCAAAAGTCATTTTCTTTACTCTGGAGAATTTCTGCTGAAGCTGTCTTCTAATTTGTCTTGATACTGTCTATAACCTAACCTGAAGCCATCATTTATCAGTGGTGAGGCTGGCTTCAGTTTTTATTGAAGGCAGGCACCAGGCCAAGACTGTTAGATAACCTGGTCCCAAAAGACGCTATGGCAATCCCTATATTTTGGGTATTTATTTTCTACTTCAGAATAATATTAGGATGCTGGTTACAACAACAGGGTAGACAAATACAAACAAGATCCCACACATTGTTGCCCACGCAACATGAATCCTGATATTAAGATGCTGCCTAACTAAACACATGAACGGTTTCAAGATTTCTCCACAAATAGCGGAGGTTATTGCATGGATGATGTAATTACCATCGAGGCAGGATGCCAAGTGGCAAACTGCACTTGTCAGCAGGGGGGAGCATTAACTTAGAGTTCAAACCTAACTTGCCATCTCTTAACCTGCTGCCTGGCTTGCTGTGTTCTTCCAGCTTCCTGCTTGTCTACCTTGGATTCCAAAAGTTTTTTAAATCTCTTAACATTGGGCAAGAGCATGAGGAAACAGTCAGGCACACAGAGTCATGGAACCTTACAATGCTGAAGGATGCCATTCATCCCATTGTGTCTATGTCACCTCTTTGAAGGAGCTATCCAACCTACTGTGCGGAATCAGGCCATTCGGCCCATCGAGTCCACACCAACCTTCCAAAGAGCATCCCACCCCATCTCTCTAACCCCACATTTCCCATGGCTAATCAACGTAGCCTGCATATTGTGGGCAATTTAGCATTGCCAATCCACCTAACCTGCATATCTTTGGACTGTGGGAGGAAACCAGAGCACCCAGACGCAACCCACACCAACACGGGGAGAATGTGCAAACTCCACATAGACAGTTGCCCGACATTGGAATTGAACGCAGGTCCCTGGTGCTGTGAGGCAGCAGTACTAACCACTGAGCCATCGTGCCACCCAATATCGAACAACTCCGCAACTGTCTCTATTCCAAGGAGAAGCAACCTCAGCTTCTCTCCACAGTACTGGTGTCTCTTGTTCCCAGTATCATTCTAATGCACCTCCTCAGCACCAGGTGCAACAATGGTATTACCAACTATGGTAATGCCATTGAATTTCAAAGGGCAATGGTTAGGTCGTCTTGTTTTGGAGATGGTTTGTGTCTGGCAATTATCTGGCATGAATGTTGTTTGCCACTTGTCAGCCTATACCTGGATATTGTCCAGCTCTTGGTGCATTTGGGCATGGACTGCCTCAGCATCTGAAAAGTCGTAAATTATGTTGAACATTGTGGATTCATTGGTGGATTCGTTCCCAGTTCTGTCCGAAGGTCACTGATGAAACGGCTGAAGGTGATTGGGCCCAGAATATGACCCTGAAGAACTCCTGCAGAAATGTCCTGGAGCTAACCTCTCATAATCGCAATCATCTTTATTGCTGAATCTCCCCACTGTCAACATCCTAGGGGTTACCACTGACCAGAAGCTGAATTAACCATTTAAATACTGTAGCTACAAGAGCAGGTCAGAAGCTAGAAATCCTGCAGTGAATCCTTCTGACTTCTCAAAGCCTGCCCACCATCTACAAGGCACAAGTAAGGGGTGTGATGGAATACTTCCCACTTGCCTGGACAATTGCAGCTCCAACAACGTTCAAGGAGCTTGACAACATCCAGGGCAAAGCTCCTCATTTGCTTGTGCCAAATATTACTCTAATTCCCCCGAAACTCTATAGTCTTACTAGGGTTCCTTGCCATGCCAAGTCACAAGCAACCTTGATATCAAGGGCTGTCACTCTCCCCTCACAACTGGAGTTCAGCTGTTTTGAACCAAAATTATAATGAGGTCAGGAGTTGAGTGGCCCTTCTGGGACCCAAACTGAGTGTCAGTGATCAGGTTATTACTAAGAAAGTGCTGTTTAATTGCACTCTATCATTTCACAAACAACTGAAAGTAGACCGTTGGGCTGTATTTGGCCAGGTTGGATTTTTTTTGTCCTGCTTCTGGCTTCAGTACATACTTGGGCAATTTCCACATTGTCAGGTAGATGGCAGTGTTGTAGCTGTAATGGAACAGCTTGGTCAGGGAGCGGCAAGTTCTGCAGCACAAATCTCAATACCATTGACAGAATGTTGTCAGGGCCCATACCCTTTGCAGTATCCAGTGTCTCCAACTGTTCCTTGATGCCATAAAGAGTGAATCAAATTGGTCAATGACTGGCATCTGCCATGCTAGGGATCTCTGGAGTATGCGAGATGGATCATCCACTCGACACTTCTGGCTGTAGGTTGTCGTAAATGCTTCAAACTTATCTTTTCCACTGATGTGTTGGACTGCCATATCATTAAGGATGGAATATTTATAGAACCCCCTCCTCCACCACTCAAGACGGATGTGGTAGGACTACAAAGCTTCGATCCGATCGATCGATTGTGGGATCACTTAGCTCTATCACTTGCTGCTAATGCTGTTTGGCATAGTCCTGTTTGGTAGCCTCACCAGGTTGGCACCTAATCCTCAGGTATGCCTGGTACTACTCCTGGCATGCCCTCATGCACTTTCCATTGAACCAGGGTTGATTCCCTGGCATGATGGTAATGGTTGAGTGGGGGATATGCCAGTCTATGAGATTGTAGATCATGCTGGAGAACAATTCTGATGCTGTTAATGGCTCCCAGCACCTCGTGAGTGCCCAGTCTTGAATTGCTAGATCTGTTCGAAGTCTGTCCCATTCAGCACAGTGACAGTGCCATGCAACACAGTGGAAGCCATTCATAATATGAAGGTGGGACTTTGTCTCTGCGAGGATTCAGCAGTGGTCACTCTTACCGATACTGTCATGGACAGATGCATCTGCAGCCAGCAGATTATAAAAATGTGGCCAACTATTTTTTCCCTTTCTGTTTTCGGTTCCCTCACCACCGGCTGCAGACCCGATGTAGCAGCTTTGACCTTTAGGACCCAACCAGCTCGATCAGTAGTGCAATAGCTGAGCCTGTTGATGTTGGACATTGAGGACATGCTGCACCTTTGCCATCCTCAGTGCTTCTTCCGAGTGTTGTTCAAGATGGAGGAGCATAGGGTTATCAGCCGAGTGAGAATGGTACCTAGTGATCAGCAGGAAGGTTCCTTGGCACACTTGGCCTGATGCTGTGAGATCCGTCCCGGGGCAACTTCCTCTGACTATATACCATGATGCTCCCAACTCAGTTGGGCCCTCCTTTCTGTGGGCCAGACTTGCTCAGGGATGGTGATGGTGCTATCTGGCATATTGTAAGATATAAATCTGTGAGTATGACTGTGTCAGGTTGTTGTTTGACTAGGCTGGGAGACAGCTGCCCCAATTTTGGCACTAGCCCCCAGATGTTGGCAGGAAGGCATTGCTGAGCTGATAGGGCTGATGTCATTCCTGGTCAATGCCTGATGGTCCATCCATTTCCATTCCGTAAAGACATTCAATAAATTGATGGGTTTTTGTGACTATGGTTTCATAATCATAATTAGACTTGTTTCTTTTTGTTTAGTGTTGAGTTGAAACCTGGGTCATCAAAAACATTTACTGAGCTTCTGCATGACTCATCCAACAACAATACCATCATCTCCCATGACAGCTTAGCCTGTCATTTCCAAAGACCTGTACACGTGAACCCCCAAGATCTTTTTGTGCCTGCAGTCCTTTTAAAATATTGTCACCTGGTTAATATTGCCACTTCATCCATGAGCCCTCAGCATTGGCTTTCATCTTCCACATCTCTCCCTATTAGCACAGTCTGTTTACCTGGCAGCTGCTGCTGTTTTCCTCATGCACTTCCAAGTATTGTGTCATGGGCAAACTTTGAAATTGTGCCCTGTAGTCTGCATCATAAATATATATCAACAAGAGCGATTGTCTTAATTACCCATCCCTGAGATTACGACTGTAAACTTCCCTCCAGTCTGATAAATGACTGTTCACCACTGCTGTCTGCTTTCTGTCATGGAGCCAATGTTATATGCATGCCACCACTGCTCTTTTAATCCCAAGGGCTTCAATTTTTTTTTGCATCTATTATGAGGCCCTTTATCGAGTGCCTTTTAAACATCCACATATTCATCGTCATCCTCACTGTCGTCATCCAGCGCCATTATTTAAGGATATACCTGGATCAATTTTCGTCTGACACAATACTACACCTATGAGTGTTATCCACCATTTACTAACTCATGGTTAAATCACGCAATTAATTTTATCTTAGATTATGACATCTGTTAATTTCCCCTGCAGCAATGCTAGGCCTGTATCAACCCGGCTTATGGTTTATGGCTTTTTTTTGTTAATCAGCATTGTAAGGTTTGCATCTCAGCAGCCCTCTGGCTCAGCCTCCACAACCAAGGTGGGACTGAAAGATTGCAGTGCAGTGTGCATTACAACTTACTTCAATCTATCAGTCACAAGTCAAGTTGCATCATGGCTGGAGGCCATTTTGTCAGCATTGGCTTGGTGTCCTTTCCATGCATATGCAAAGAGGTTAATGCTTGTGTGGGACAAACTCACCAGTGGGAATCAGATGGGCCAAATGGCCTGTTTCTGTGCTGTGTACTCAATGTAATTCTGTGTAAGTAAGAATGGATGTAATTCACTGGGTGTTTAAAAGTACAAATGATGAATTTATTCTGGGATAAAACACAATAACTTTCACTCTATCATAACAGGATGACCAGGATGAGTTTACCAGATCCTTGGGTCATTTTCCAGCCAGCAGCACATTGGATGAAGGAGTAAAGCCTTTTACTTGCTCAAAAAGAAGGAACAACGTAAAGTGTTTTTGTCAAAAGAAATCATAGCTATGTTTAAAATATTTTGTTCCATTCTGTTTGCTTGAATGCTTAAGTTGTGTCAAGTTAATGAAAATAATTACCTGTGTGCTAATATCTCGATGTTTGCGTCCAGGAAATGCACAATATCATAGAATTATAGAATCCCTACAGTATGGAAGTCCATTCAGCCCATCGAGTTTACACCAACCGTCTGACCCAGCTTGACCCTGCCCCCTACCCTATCCTGTAACCTTGGATTTCGCAGGGCTAGTCCACCTAGCCTGATCATCCCTGGACACCATGGGCAATTTGAATGGCCAATCCATCTAACCTGCACATGTTTGGATATAAGCTCCAATGTTTCACTGAGCAGTTTATTCTTGCTCCAGTAAGTCAGACCTAGTTTCCTAGATTTATCCTAGTATCCCTGCACTGAATTGTAGGGCTGAATGGCCTCCTTCTGTGCCTTATGATTCTACAGATAGGGAGAAAATAGGAATAAGGAACCTTCCATGAATTGTTTTTGCATACCTTAAGATTTTATTTAATGGCTTATTTTTAAATTAACGTCTTCAAACTTGTTTTCAAGGTGCAAGCAAATGAGTAGGATAAATATACCAAAAAATAAACAGGGCGGCAAGTCTCCCCAGTATCATATTTAACAAGAAGAAGTATAATATGGAATATAGCTGGATGTAACGAGGATTCCCCTTTCATATTTGGCTTATTGACAATTTGAGACATTTGGATGGGTATATGAATAGGAAGGGTTTGGAGAGATATGGGCCGGGCGCTGGCAGGGGGACTAGATTGGGTTGGGATATCTGGTTGGCATGGACAGGTTGGACCAAAGGGTCTGTTTCTATGGGAAAAAGTGAGGACTGCAGATGCTGGAGATCAGAGCTGAAAAATGTGTTGCTGGAAAAACTGAGATAAGGTGGGGAAGGGGAAATGAGGAAGCTGGAGAAATCTGCATTCATCCCTTGTGGTTGGAGGGTTCCTAGTTCCTCTACATTGGGGAGATAGCCCGCCTACTTGCGGAACATTTCAGAGAACACCTCTGGGACGCCCACACCAACCAACCGAACTGCCCTGTGGCTGAACACTTTAACTCCCTCTCCCACTCTGCCAAGGACATGCAGATCCTTGGCCTCCTCCATCACCAGACCATGGCAACACGACACCTGGAGGAAGAGTGCCTCACAGCGCCAGAGACCCGGGTTCAATTCCCGCCTCAGGCGACTGACTGTGTGGAGTTTGCACATTCTCCCCGTGTCTGCGTGGGTTTCCTCCGGGTGCTCCGGTTTCCTCCCACAGTCCAAAGATGTGCAGGTCAGGTGAATTGGCCATGCTAAATTGTCCGTAGTGTTAGGTGAAGGGATAAATGTAGGGGTATGGGTGGGTTGCGCTTCGGCAGGTAGGTGTGGACTTGTTGGGCCGAAGGGCCTGTTTCCACACTAATCTAAATCTAATGTAATGTAATCTAAAAAAAAACCTTCCGCCTAGGAACTCTCCAACCACAAGGGATGAATGTAGATTTCTCCAGCTTCCTCATTTCCCTTCCCCCCACCTTATCTCAGTCCCAACCCTCGGACTCAGCACCGCCTTCTTTACCTGTAATCCTCTTCCCGACCTCTTCGCCCTCACCACCCCGCCACCCCCTCTCCGGCCTATCACCCTCACCTTAGTCTCCTTCCACCTATCGCATTCCCAACGCCCCACCCCCAAGTCCCTCCTCCCTACCTTTTATCTTAGCCTGCATGGCACACCCTCCTCATTCCTGAAGAAGGGCTTATGCCCGGAACGTCAATTCTCTTGCTCCTTCAATGCTGCCTGACCTGCTGCGCTTTTCCAGCAACACATTTTTAGGGTCTGTTTCCATGATGTACATCTCTATGACTCTATGACTCTAAAACTCTGTTTTAAATGTACCCTTTTCTTGCTGGGCTGAGCAATGAACATGGGGAAGATTTCCTGTCTGCACTGGGCGTAATTAAATTGGAGATATGCACTTTTATAAATGGGTGTGAAATTTTGTGCAGAATAGGACTTGCCCTTGTTGACCCAATGCAAGGGCTCAACTTCGACCTCTCCACCCATTGGAATGAACCCAATGAAGAGAATAGAAATCATCATGCTGTCCTTCAGAGTGACAATTCCTTACTAAGATCATCTAAAAGATATTGAAGCTTTTCTACAAGTTTCCATTTACGATGCAACAATATGTAGAGTTTCAGATACACCTTCAGACTCTGTGATTTGTTTGAACTTTGGATGCTAATGTAAAAGATTGCCATCCAATCAGAGTTAAAAATCACCCAACACCAGGTTATAGTCCAACAGGTTTATTTGGAAGCACCAGCTTTCAGAGCGCAGCTCCTTCATCAGGTGGTTATAGAGTATAAGATCGTAAGACACAGAATTTGTAGCAAAGGTTTACAGTGTGATGTAACTGAAATTATATATTGAAAAAGACCTGGATTGTTTGTTAAGTCTCCCATCTTTTAGAATGACTACGTCTCACACAGAGCACCTTACACCTTCAATACATTATCTGGGCCGATATGATACCGATTGTTAAAGTTCACTTGAGAATGTAACTTTTAAAAAAGTTCTGGGATTTACATATGTAAGAATTGAAACCAACATGGTCATTCTAAAAGATGAGAGACTTAACAAACAATCCAGATCTGTTTCAATATATAATTTCAGTTACATCATGCTGTAAACATTTGCTACAAATTCTTTGTCTTACAATCTTGTACTCCACAACCACCTGATGAAGGAGCAGCGCTCTGAAAGCTAGTGCTTCCAAATAAACCTGTTGGACTATAACCTGGTGTTGGGTGATTTTGAATTTTGTACATTTTGTTATGCACTTTGCTCAATTTATGTTATGCCTCTTGTCAGTTGTTCTTTCCTATCAAATTTAAGAATGGACAATACCATGACCTCACCCTGTTGCTCAGTTTTCATTAGAAAAGTTAAACTTATCCACTTGGTGTGAAAGTTATGCATGGATCTGGGTTTGGACCACGTTAATGTCGGATTGTGTTTTAAAAATGTAATGACATTCTGAGCTTGCGGTTCCTTTTAACTCAGAGCAACAGCTCAGTTCAAGGTAAGTGTCTAAATGAAAGTATGAATCTACTGGGATCACCTCAGTGATTCTCAGCCAACCCAAAACCCCTTTGCCTGTATCCTTGATTCTGGTAAAAATAGAGTTGCTCCCTCTCCCTCATTAGTACTTGCGCCAGCCTTAATATCCCTCCCTCCCCTGCCAGCCAAGCTCTGGTAACCTGGTGCTGGGAAATGAGAGCAGAGTTCAAGGCTTCCTATCTCCAAGCAGTTTGCTCTCCCTTCATCAATCCCACCACTGAGCCCAGGGACCACCAGGAGAAGGTGTCGGGCCCAACTCTGGGTCAACAGTGGCAAGTCAGGAGCAAAAGGATGGAAGAGGAGACTTGACTTATGTTAAGATCCCCCTTGCCTCTAGAGGTCATTAATAATATATATGTGTGTGTGTGTCTGTCTGCCTGTCTTTCTGTGTACACATGTGTGTGTGTGTGTGTGTGTGTGTATGTGTGTGTGTGTGTGGTGTGTGTGTGAGATAGATCTAAGGGTGTGTGTATGAGTGTGTGTACATATGAGTGTGTATACATGTGTGTATATGGGTGTGTGTGTATGAGTGTGTATATGTGTGTGTGTATATGTGTGTGTGTATGTGTGTATGTGTA
>NC_057739.1:31666060-31678037 GCF_004010195.1 Chiloscyllium plagiosum | reverse complement strand
GTGTGTGTGTGTACAAGTGTGTATATATGTGTGTATGTATGTGTGTGTACGAGTGTGTATATATGTGTGTATGAGCGTGTGTACGAGTGTGTATATATGTGTGTATGAGTGTGTGTGTGCACGAGTCTGTATACATGTGTATGTATGAGTGTGTGTATGCATAAGTCTGTATACATGTGTGTGTATGAGTGTGTGTGTGCACAAGTCTGTATACATGTGTGTATGAGTGTGTGTATATATGAGTGTGTATACTTGTGTCTGTATGAGCATCAGTGTGTGTATATGTGTGGTATACATGTGTGTGTATGGGCATGTATGTGTGTGTGTATGAGCATGTGCTTGTGTGTATACATGTCTGTGTGTAAGATTGTGTATGCATGTGTGTGTATGAGCATGTGTGTGTATACAAGTGTGTATACATGTGTATGTATGAGCATGCGTGTGAGTGTACGTGTGTGTATAAACGTGTGTATACAAGTATGTGTGTGTATGAATGTGTGTGGGTATTTACAATAGAGTGTGAATGAGTGTGTGTGTGAGTGTGCGTGTGTATACAATTGTGCGCGTGTGTATGTGTGTACACCAGTCACTTGCATAGCACCGGATCTTCTGGCAAACCCTGCTTTTAAATGTTAATTTATGCTGGTTGTACTGTGGAGAAAAGTTGACATTTCAAGAGATGCAGATATGCGAACACTCCGTTTTGCAGAATAATCCCAGCCTATCCAAGGTGGATGGCTGGGTGTGGGAGGGAGTTTGGGGCAGGGCAGATTGGCTTTAGCATTTGCTGTTCAGCTGGGCAATCAAACCTGACACTGCCACCGATGCCAACATCCCACAAACGAATCAAACATTTGTGGGCAGTGTCCTCTGTCAATCCAAGAACATTGGGCATCTGTTGTAAGGGAGGTCTAAACATGTGCGTATGTTAGAATGTGCTCGAAGGCAGCACAAGAAGCTGCAAACCAGTACATGTCGGCACAAAGAATGTGTTGAGTTTGTGAGAAAGCTCTTGATCCACCATTCGGTGGCAGGATCATTCTAATATACAAGTTAAAAGTGCTCATTCTAGCTTTCAGCTTCAAAAGAGTTAATTTATGTTTTGAAGTTATTTAAATGAATGCTTTCACGTGTGGCACCGGCCCATTCTGGTCACTGTTTGGTAATCTCAATTGCATTCTTTGTGTACTTTACCTTCCAGCCCTGGGAGCCTCAATGTTTCTGCAGCAATTTCCCCTTCGAAATCATTTGCAGTGATTCCTGGGGACAGTCGTTACTAATCTCCACAGACGCTGGAGTGCTATTGTTAGACGGTTAGTCACTGTGTCGTAATGTCATTTGCACATGCATTGCTCTTGTCTGTCTCTCTGCATTGTTGGTTCACACAGTTCATATCAACATTTATTGCAGTCACTTTAAAGTCAGAATGGAGTACTCACACAGTGAGGATGAAGTGCATGATGTGAATGTACAGCACAATGATGAATAGATTGACTTATTCTCTTTGATGTTGTGACTGCAGACTTTGTGAATGTACCCAACAAGCACATTCCAAATAATGACTAGAGCTTCTTGCAATGTGCACCATTAACATTTGTAGCACAGCATATGTAACTGGGATTTTCACACAGAATGGATGAACAAAATATTTGTGGCTTCTATCTTTGACGCTGAATAACATTGTCACTGTTGTGAAGCCTAATTCTGTTTGGGAATACACAAGGGAAGCCAGTATGCTTTCCACAAGCTGCTTGCACTTGTTTATCATGAGGCCAACTAGTGACTGGTTTTTGTGATGCGCACCTTATAGCGGGCTGACACTACAGTAAACACATTGCTGAAAGGTTCTTGGAGCTTGTACGTGGCACATTCACACCTACACATTCATTCACAATCACACCATCCATTGAAGCATCGAAAGTTTTCATGGTGGAGAACGAGGTGATTCAGCCCATCATGCTTGCACCCACTGAAAACAGGTAAAAACAATGACTGCAGATGCTGGAAACCAGATTCTGGATCAGTGGTGCTGGAAGAGCACAGCAATTCAGGCAGCAGGCCACTCGGATGCTGCCTGAATTGCTGTGCTCTTCCAGCAACACTGATCCAGAACCCACTGAAAACAACCTAGCCCCCATTCTCATCCCACTGTCTAATAGTTAGTGCATAGCCTTGTGGATGACAGCACTGAAGGCGCAGATCCACGCTCAACCCCCAAACTGGGCAGTGAGTTTCGGACGCCCACCAACCTCTGGGTGAAAAGGGTGTCTTCATGTCTCCACTAATCACTGCATGCTCTAATCTTTCTACTGATCACAAACACTTGCACACAGACACATGCCCCCACTCAAACATGTGTCCACACAGCCACATAGACATGTGTATTCATGTAATCACATGACGAGAGCACATGCATGTCTGCATCCACATTGAACTCTGTTTTTCATCCATTTTCTCCTTGGTTTTACAAACTTGAAAATGAGTGTGAACCAGAGGTTTCCAAGTCATTAATCTTTCCTTAATACTTTGGTATTTTAACAATAAACCTCTTGTTCTCTCTGACAGAAGATTAGGGAGTTTTCAAATCCCCTTTGAACTAAGTAGCTGCAAATCTACTAGAAATAAAGTGGATTGACATTTGATTGAGACTAGTTGTTGGTAATGAAGCCCTGCGTCTGGTGATTGGAGGGTTTGACAGGGTTAAGAGGAAAGGGCTGCAATTTGATTGTTTTGCCTCCCTCCTAAGGGGCAGTTCACTTTTACAATGGTGTGAATGGTGAAGGGAGCTGACTATTCTCTGAGCCCACAGAGGTATTGGATATGATCACAGTTGAAGTCCAGCCTGGGTTGTTTTTCTCTGCAGTTACCTCCAAATACAAGCTTCAGCTATTTCTTCTTTTTTTTAAAAAGAAAATGCCATTAATGTTGTACTTTTATGCCTTGATTCAACTTGTGAATCCAACCCTGTATTCCTAGTACAGCAGGGAGTTAGGCTGGAGGCTGCTGACATTACACATTGTGTCAAGTACCCAGTGAGACTTTAACCATCACCTTTAACTCTCTGAGATTGATAAATATTTTGCCCTTGTTTCCTTTCCTTGCTGGAAACACTGGCAGCATCTGTGGAAAGAAAAACACACTTAATGTTTCAAGTTCAATGTGACTCTTTTTGTAAAATTAAAACTGAAAGATCAGCAGCTGCTAGTAATCAGAAATAAAAAAAACAGAAGTTGCTGGAAAAGCTCAACAGTTCTGGTGGAGAGAAATCAGAGTTAATGTTTCAGGTCCAATGACCCTTCCTTCCAAGGACACGAAAGCTTTCATGGTGGAGAACGAGGTGATTCTGTTTTTGACTGTTTTTCTGAAGACGGCATATTCAATGCCAACATTCTCTCTCCACAGAGGCTGCCAGATTTGCTGAGTGTGCCCAACACTGTCTGATCCTATTTCCGATTTCCAGCATCCTTGATGTTTTTGGTTGCTATTATTTTTTTTTTGGTTTTACTTTAGACTCATTGGGTAAAGGTGAATTTATTTTAATGTGTATTGGACCTATCTAACTTCAACATTGACTGTTTCGACACTGTTTCTTCATATAGAGGGGCAGAGCCCTGTGCCAGTCTTTGACAGGAGCCTGTCAGTGAAACAGATGGACATCTTGGAAGCTCAGGATCTCCTGCTCACGAGAGCAGACAAAGGTAAACTCCAGAAGGACTGATCAAACTCGTCTGGCCTTTAGCAGAGTGAGAGCACAAATCTTTGTGGCATGTGGACACAATTATCTCACTTGAGGAGCTAGAGGCCTACTGGTAACGTTGTTGGACTGATAATCCAGAGGCCCAGGTTAATGCTGTCAAAATCCCACTGCGGCCCCTGATGAAATTTCAATTCAATCAATGAACAAACCTGAAATGTAATGCTAACCTCAGAAATATTAGCCATGACAAACATAATTGGTCATTGTAAAGGGCTAATGCCCCCATAGAAGGAAATCTGCTTCCTTACATGGTCTGGCCTAATAGTGATTCTGAAACCCCATAACTAATGTGACTTACTCTTACCTATCCTCTGAAAAGGCCCTAACAAGTCACTGAAGCAGTCCGTGTCCAAATGCATCGAGACCTGGACAATATCCAGGTTTGGGCTGACCAGTGGCAAGTAATATTCACCCTATCTAATTGCCAGACAATGGCTATCTACAACAAAAGAGAATCTGACCATCTGAATCTCTCACTATCAACATCCTGGGAATTACCATTGACCAGAAACTGAACTGCACTAGCCATATAACTACAATGGCTACACAAGCAGATCAGAAGCTAAGAGTCCTCACCTCCTGACTCCCCAAAGTCTATCCACTATTCTACAAGGCACAGGTCAGGAGTGTGATGGAATGCTCCCTGCTTGCCTGGATGGGTGCAGCTCCAACAACACTCAAGAAGCTTGACATCATCCAGCCCACTTGATTGACACCACATCCACAGACATTCACTCTTTCCACCACTGATGCTCATGGCAGCAGTGTGTATTTCCTACAACATGTACTGCAGAAATTCATCAAAGGGCCATAGACAGCACCTTCCAATTCACAAATTGTTTTTCAGTCAATCACAGAGCACCCATTCATGGTGACAGTCCAGATTTTGATTATTGTGTCAATTACAAAGAAATAAGCTGTAATCTACAAGCTGTTTTGAAACAATAAATCTTACCATATATTTGACGTTTATGATATGTATACAGGAATAGCTTTAAAAAATGGGGCAATGATATTAGTTTATAGTTTCAAGCTGCATTTAGAAGAGTTTACAATTCCATTCAATTGTTTCGAACAGCATCTCTTGCTGCTGGTTTTTGAATCCAAGATTCCAAACACAGGAAGCTATAATGTATCCCCCAGGGTCATATTAGTTACAAGAGCTTTAGAAGTGTTATTATGATCTCTGCACTATCATGCCCACAAACTCAAAAGGTGTTTGTCATGTTTTTATAAAGTTAATGTGGCCCTGTCGAATGGCAGAGCCTTAGCAGCTTTGAAGTCTGGTAAGTTCATGTAAACATATATTTAGGACAAATTGCAGGCCTTATGTGGAGCTTCTCAACATTATTCACTTTGTAACTGAGATGCTCTCAAGATCGGTTCTGTTGTCTGATTCTTCCTCTGACAGCGACTGGTGAAAACTGTCAAATATCCTGGAAGGGTGAAGATTTAAAACTTGCAGAAATGGGAGGGGAGATCAGAAAACTGATCTCCACAACAATGACTGATTGCATTGCAAACTATAAAGCAACCCTTAGTTTTGGGGAAACACTTGTGGTGTAGTAGTAGTGTCCCTTCCTCTGAGCCAGGAGACCTGAGTTCGCGTCGTATCTCCTCCAGAGGAGTGTCATAACATGTCTGAATAGGTTAGTTAGAAATATTCAGAGCAACACTTTGATGCCATCAGAGTAGGAGCAGGCCATTCACTCCCTCAAGTCTGTCCTACTATCCACCCTTGGAGCAGGTTCACAGTTCCTTGAAAGTAGAGTCGCAGGTAGATAAAATAGTGAAGAAGGTGTTTGATATGCTTTCCTTTATTGGCCAGAGCATTGAGTATAAGAGTTGGAAGGTCATGTTGTAGCTGTACAGGACATTGATTAGGCCACCTTTGGAATATTGCGTGTAATCCTGGTCTCCCTGCAATAGGTAGGAGCCATAAAACGAGAAAGAGTTCAGAAGAGATTTACAAGGATGTTGCCATGGTTGGAGGATTTGAGCTTTAGGGAGAGATGGAACAGGCTGGGACTGTTTTCCCTGGAGCATCGGAGGCTGATGGATGACCTTATAGAGGTTTATAAAATCATGAGGGGCATGGATAAGATAAATAGACTAGGTCTTTTCCCTGGGGTGGGGGAGTCCAGAACTAGAGAGCATAGGTTTAGGGTGAGAGGGGGAAAGATATAAAAGAGACCTAAGGGGCAACTTTTCCATGCAGAGGATGGTGCGTGTATGAAATGAGCTGCCAGAAGAAGTGGTGGAGGCTGGTACAATTACAACATTTAAAAGGCATCTGGATGGGTATATGAATAGGAAGTGTTTAGAAGGGTATGGGCCAAGTGCTGGCAAATGGGACTAGATTCGGTTAGGATATCTGGTTAGCATGGACAAGTTGGACCGAAGGGTCTGTTTCCATGCTGTACATCTCTATGACTCTATGACTATTCCTATGACTAGGTTCATGACTGATCTGCCCCAAGCCTTAACTCCTCTTTTGTTCCAGCCCCTCATAGCTGTCGGCTCCCTGATGTTACAAAAATCTATCCATCTCCCATTTAAATACTTACAGCAATCTAATCTCCACAACTTTCTGAGGTAGAGAATTCCAGATATTTATTACCCTATGAGGGAAGAAATTCCTTTGCTTCTCAGTTTCTCACCAATGTCTCTATATTCTGTAACTGTGTCCCCTAACTCAGGATTACCCCACCAGTGTAGACACCTTCTCAACATCTACCCCATCAAGTCCCCTCAGAATCTTGTACATTACCCCTCATTCTTCTAAGCTGAAATGAATAAAGCCTAAATAAAAACTGAAAGAAATGCAGATACTGTAAATCAAAAACTAAAACAGAAGTTGCTGGAAAAGCTCAGCAGGTCTGACAACATCTCTGAGGAGAAATCAGCATTAATGTTTCAGTCCAGTGTTGGACCATAGGGTCTGTTTCTGTGCTGTACACCTCTATACTCCATGACTCTATAACTTGAGGAAGGGTCACCAGACCCGAAACATTAACTTTGAATCCTCTTTGAATAAAGGCCTAACCTGTTTAGCCATTGTTAATAATGTTGCCCCTTTCCATCCCATGGATCAGCTTGGTGCATCTCTTTAGAATTGCCTCAAATGCCAGTATACTCTTCCTTAAGAATGGTCACCAAAACTGCACCCTGTACTCCCAATCTCACCAAGATCTTGTATATTTGTAATGAGAGTTTCCTGTCTTTTACTCCAATGTCCTGAGAAATAAAGACCAAAATTCCATTTGCTGCTGTACTGTACCTCTCACCCTTCTCAACGTATCTGTAGCTTTCAAAACCGCTGACTGTCGTATCCTCCTGCTGGAAGGTACTGTCCTTGTTTCTTTCCATCCTTACCAACCACGATATAAGGGTTGAAGGACAGAAGGAAGAGGCCACATTGTTTGTCTCGATATTCTCGAATCACCCAGTTCAGGGATGTTATTACACATTTCTGGAACAGCTGAGACTTGATCCCAGACACACAGAGTCACGCCAGCTGTGTGCTGTTTGCGTCCATCGTTTCATGCTGAGCTGGAGTACCGGTGTAAAGCCAAAAACAGGTTGCAGAATCACAGAGTCTCTACAGTACAGATAGAGGCCATTTGGCCCATCAAATTTACACTGACCCTCCAAAAAGCACTTTACCCAGATCCCCCCCGTCCCCACATTTACTCTGGCTAATCCACCTAACCTGCGCATCCCCAGACACTATCGGACAATTTACCATGGCCAGTCTATTGGGACTGCGAAAGGAAACTGGAGTACCCAGAGGAGTCCCACGTAGACACTGGGATAATGTGCAAACTGCACACTGACAGTCACCTGGAGGCTGGAAGCGAATCGGGGTCCCTGACGCTGTGAGGCAGCAGTGCTAACTATGGAGCCACCTGAAGGTAGCCTGGGTGTGTGAAAATCTCAGCAGTGCCATAAATTCATGAACAGGACCAATGGGTCCACTTGCTGTGTCATGCAATTTTATTGAAACAGTCCACCATTTAATGGGGAGCCGTATTTGTGAGGAAGTTCTTGCTAAAAACACAATCCATTTTGATTGATAATGTGTGATGGCGTGTAGCAATATGTGTCACCTCATTGGCCTTTTTCCAAATCTAGGCTTACTTTGTCCTGGAGGTCTTCAGGATCTGCTGCCAATTGATGCCTGAAAGTCAACATTTTAGATCCACATCCTGCTGCAACTTGTATTAACCAAATGCCAAGCGAGTGACTCACCCTGGAGGGAGTGTGGCATTGCCTGCTGGCTTCCAGAATGGCTGCAGATGGCTGGCCCCATGACTGAAGCCCTCCCTGGTTTATCAAGGGTCCCAGCATTGGAAAGTCGGGAGTGGGTGGCAGCATTATGCTGGGAAGGTCTCCCTGCCTCCGACCTTGTGACCCCCAGTGTCACTATGGCCCAGGATCCAGCCAAAGTCCATGACCTCAAATAGGTCCCGCATCCTCCAACTGCCTGCTGCCAGCCACTGGAACCACTGTCCTTTAATTGGTCGGCATCTCCCAATGGGAGAGACTTCCCAGGTCCATGGCCCACCCAGTACCTGAGTGGACCAGCAACCTGCAGCCCGACTTGTGGTTTCTCATTCCCTCACTGTGCCACACTGGGCTTTGCAGTGAAGTTTGCAAAATCTGCCTTTACTGCTTTGTCTGCCCTTGAAGCTGAGTTCAATGTGTTGCTTCTCCCCACAGGGAAAGATGCACGTCTGTTTGTCTTTAGACTGAGCGCGATCAAGAAAGTTCTGGAGGAGAAGCAACTGGTGAAGAGCAAATCCGATTGCAAGGACAACAAGCTTGAGAAAACAAAGGGTAATTCTCATTAATATTTGGTTTTATTTGCAGTAGGTTTCTCACATGGAGGCTTAGTGACTTTTTCTAACACTGCTTTTTCTACCAACAAATGTACCTCAGACCAAGAGTAGAGATTCCGCTGCACATTTCATTTCTCATGGGATGTGAGTGCCACAGGCAAACATAGGATTTATTGCCTTTCCGTAATTGCTGATGACAAACTGGTGTTGCCTTGTTGAACTATTGCAGCAAATTTGATGAATTACACCTAAAGAGTTGTTTGGGAAGGGAGTTTCAGGATATCATTAGTATGACTCTAAAAGGCACACTGACAGATTGAATCTCTTAAATGTACACTAACATAACGTGCCTCTTAAAAGTATAAATGTCAGAAGGGCTTATGCCCGAACCTTCGATTCTCCTGTTCCCTGGATGCTGCCTGACCTGCTGCGCCTTTCCAGCAACACATTTCCAGCTCTAAATGTCATCATAGTCCTACCAGACCTTAGGGATGCTCTCAGAGAGAGAGATGGTAGTGGTTTAACCTGAGAGTCATCCTGTCTCAGGGGAGGAGAGAGGTTGAGGAGGAGTGTCCTTCATGGTAACCCTAGCCAGAGGGAGAGTTAAACCCATACTGTTGGTGTCATTCTGCATCACAAACGTGCCATCCAGCCAACTGAGCTAACTGATCTTTATCTTAAAGGTGCACTGACATTCTGTGCTTCTTAAAGGTAAACTGACATACAAACTGTGAGATATAACACTGTAGTAGGTGATGGTGTTCCCCTTCTCCTGGCTAGTACAGCTTGCAGGTACTTTGGGTAAATGATAGGCACTGCTGCCACTGTCTGCCCAGTGTTGGAGAGAGCTTTTTTATTCATCTGTGGGATATGAGCGTCACTGGCTGGCCAACGCTTATTGCTCGTCCCAAGTTGCCCTTGAGAAGGTGGTAGTGAGCTGCCTTCCTGAACCGCTGCAATCCACCTGCTGTGAGTTCACCCACAATGCCCTTAGGGAGGGAATTCCAGGATTTTGACCCAGTGACAGTGAAGGATGGTGATGTATTTCCAAGTCAGGGTGGTGAGTGGCTTGGAGAGAAATTTGAAGGTGGCAGTGTTCCCATGTATCTCCTGCCTTTGTCCTTCTAGATGGAAGTGGTCTTGGGTTTGGAAGGTGCTGTCTGAGGATCTTTGGTGAATTTCTCCAGTGCATTTTGTAGATAGTACACACTGCTGCTATTGAGCATCGGTGGTGGAGAGAGTGGATGCATGTGGATTTGATGGCCAATCAAGCATGCTGCTTTGTCCTGGATGGTATCAAGCTTCTTGAGTGTTGTTGGAGCTGCATCAATCCAGGCAAATGGGGAGTATTCCATCACACTCCTGACTTGTGCCTTGGAGATGATGGACAGGCTTTGGGGTTCAGGAGGTGAGTTACCCGCCACAGTATTCCTAGCCTCTGACCTGCTCTTGTAGCCACTGCGTTTATGTAACAAGTCCATTGAGTTCCCGGTCAATAGTAATCTCCAGGGTGTCGATAGTGGGCCATTCAGTGGTGGTAACACCATTGCATGACAAGGGGCAGTGGTTACATTGCCTCTTATTGGTGATGATCATAGCCTGGCATTTGTGTGGCATAATTGTTACTTGCTACTTTAAACAAGAATAATTGTTTGGTGAAACTGTTTTACTCCAGTATGTCATAGTGTATGTGGAAAGATCATTAGGAACCTTTGCTCCTTTACAGAGCAAAACAAGAAGATATCCTTTGAGTTCAAGCTTGCTAACCAGCTCTGAGCTTGTGGAAGCTGCACTGTTTGAAATATTAAAAAATAATCATTTCACATGGGACTTACTCAACAAATGCAGAATTCAAATCACATTTGACGTAACCGACCTCTTAAGATGCATTTGCAATATATAGTGGAAGAAGGGCAATTAGGGATGGACAATAAATACTGGCCTAGTTAACGGTATGAACTGCTGAAGAAAAGATCTGCAGAACACCATTTTATTAGCAGCATCAAACATTTATTTGTACTTTTAAACAGGAGTCAGAAGGTGCTTCTGAACCTGGTTCGGCATTTACCCAAGAGTCCAACAATCATTTCACAGTTTCTATCAGGTCAAAGGTTTTAAAAGGTCAAAGGTTATGGAATTGGCATTCTGTCCCAAACATTAATTGGAAATGAACTTCACTGTTTTTAGTTTAGTTGCTATTTTCTTGTAGAATTTACTGTTGTTGGCCCCTGGGAATGTACAAATAGTTCCAGGTTGTCCTTTGGATTGTACCAATACATTGATTGGGGGGGGGTCTCCAGGAGTGTGCCAATATGGGAGGACTTTTTTTTCCCATGTTGAAAACCCTTGGAACCACTCGAAGAATCACAAAAGATTGGACTTTCAAATTTTCATCATTTGAAACGTCCAAAGGGTGGATTGTTTGAAAGCCAGTGTAATTGGCAGGGACCTTGTGGAACAAAGTGCCTTCAGTGTGTGTGATGCTAAAGTATCCTGTGTTGCAGCTGACCACCAGTCTTCAGTTCTCTATTGTTCTTCCTCAAAAGGCTGCCATTTGTACGCCATTAACACCCACCACGGCACGGAACTGCGGGTCGTCGTCGCCATTCGCAACAAGCTGCTCCTCATTACGAAGAAAAACCTCAGCAGGTCCAACAGCTTCCCCAGCCCCCAGACACCTGCAGAGTCACCCGTGGAGGAATTCCAGTACATTAGGGTAAGATTGGGGTCATTGGCTCACCGTCGGGTTACGCCAGCTAGGCTCTTGGAGCTTTGCTTGACTTTCTGTATCATGGATGGCCAGAATGGGCCCTTCATGAACACAGTGTTGCATCTCCCTGAGGACTGAAGTTGATAGAACCCTGTTCAGGTAGCCCACATCTACATTCCTTTGATTAGAAGGAGCTCTAATTGAGAGAATCTGATGATTAAGGGGTTTTTAACAGGCCCCAATGTTGACGAAGAGCTGGCATCTTATCATGAATCAGGGACAATCTTGCATTTTGCTCATGACGCCCCTGATAGATATACAAAGGAACGAACCCACGAGACTGATAGAAATGTCTGCATAAGTACACCTTGTGGAAATTCAATGGAGGTACACCTTGCCCATGCACAGAGTTGAGGAGATCTACAGCAGAGCAAAAGGTCCTTCAGCCCATCACATCCATGCCGGCCATAACCACCTAATAATTGGAATCCCATTTTTCCAGCATTCCATCTAACTCCAAGCCCATTGTTTTATTAGTGATTGAATTGAAGCGATTTTTGAAAATGGTGAAGAGATACACCTGTGCTCTCACCTCGGACTGGGGGGAGAAGGCAGGTTGGGGTGCTGGTGATGGTGGGGGTAGGGGTGATGGTGGGGGTAGGGGTGATG
>NC_057739.1:31640349-31664728 GCF_004010195.1 Chiloscyllium plagiosum | reverse complement strand
GTGGGGGTGGGGATGATGGTGATGGTGGGAGAAGGTGTGGTGTTGGTGATGGTGAGGGTGGGGATGGAGATGGGGGTGATGGTGAGGATGGGGGTGATGGTGATGGTGATGGTGGGGACACTCACTGAGATCATGTCGGGTCCACCCCTTAAATGGTGGCTGATTAAGGTTGGGGTAAGTGGGCTATCAAAGTTCGAGAATCTATCAGAGAGCTTCCAGCGTTTGAGTAGTGTTCAACTGGTGTGAAGGGGGAGTAACTGAGAGGGTGTTTCAATGGGAAGTTGCTGTCCTCCCAACCTTCTAAAATAAAAATCAAATAGAAAGTACAGAAAATGCAGCCAGGGCATTACTGTGGTGCATTGGTGGATGACTGGGGTTGGGGGCATCAGGAGAATTATCTGCTATTGCCTGCACTCCCCACCCAGGTAAGCAAAAGAGGATCTACAGTCCTTGCTGGAACACTGGCGATCAGACCTGCTCCTGGGTTGCTTGCCTCAATGGCAACTGAACATCACGACAGGAAACTGAAAGCCGACTGGAAAATACCAACAGACCTCCAGTTGCAAGTGTGAGTAAGGCCCCAGGGAGTTTAAGGGTGTACCCAGCGTGTGGGGCCACACAGCCCTGTGGGTTCATGACCCAGCTCCTCCAATGGCAGGCACCAGCATCTTCAGGTTCCCATCTGGCTCCTCCACAAACCCAACCCAGAATCCTTCTCCCCATGTTCTTTCAAGGAAGGCCGATTTTTCCCTGAGGGCTCGTCTCCTTTTCCTCTTGAACGTGATCGTCCTGAAGGATAAAATAACAATAGCTCACTTACCAAAGAGAATGATGGCTGTGCCTTTTGGTTTTAAGGGGAAATAAATTAATTCACTTGCAACTGATTGATTTTGACTTCTCCTATAAACCTAAAGGAGCATCTGCTGGACTGAGTTAACAGCAGTCTCAGTACAAGGCACACTCCAGGACTAAGTGACAGGATCATGTTGTATCACTGAAGGAGTGCTGCATTATTGGAGTTGCCTTCTTTTGTGTAGAACCTTAAACCAGGGCCACATGTGGTTGTTCAAGTGGAAGTAACAGATGCCAACCTGTTGTTTGAATCAAACCCCGAATCAATGCTGTCAGAAGCAAGAATTAAACTTTAGTCTCAATGCTGCTAGTGGAATTTGGTGCAAATTGGCTGCAACATATGATTAAAGTGCTCACACAGTAATCCATCGAACATGTATTAGCTGCAGCTTTTCTTACTTTACAACAACGATGACATATACTGAGTACGTCATCGGCTAGAAAGAATTTGAGGCTCCAATGGTTGTGTGAAGAGTGCTATTAAATGCAAATCTTCATTTTATTGGCTGTGAAAAGAAAGATGTGCATTTATATTGCACCTTGCATGACTATAGGAATCCGGAAGCTTTTATAGTCAATGAAACACTTCTGAAGAGTGTTCCTTGTCGTAATGTAGGAAATGTGACAGCCAATTTGTGAATAGCAAGTATCTAAACAGCAATGTGGTACTGACCAGATGATACATGTTCTTACACTACTGGCTGATGGATACGTACTGGACAGGACTCCAGTGATAACATCCCTGTGCTTTGAGTAGTGCTTTTTTTAAATAGAATCCCTACAGTGTGGAAACAGGCCCTTTGACCCAACAAGTCCACACCAACTCTCTGAAGAGTAACCCACCCATAACTATTGCCCTATATTTACCCCTGACTAATCACCTAACCTAGGTATCCCTGAACACTATGGGCAATTTAGCATGGCCAATTCACCTAACCTGCACGTCTTTGGATTGGGGGAGGAAACCGGAGCACCTGGAGGAAACCCACGCAGACATGGGGAGAATGGGCAAACTCCACACAGTCACCTGAGGTTGGGATTGAATCCAAGTCCCTGGCACTGTGAGGCTGCTGTGCTAACCACTGAGCCTCCTTTGTAGCTTCTTTCATATCCATCTGAGAGAGCAGATGGGGTCTCAGTTTAATGGCTTATTAAAATGCATGACATGAAGGCTATGAAAATACAGCACTTTAGCAAGAGTCTTGGGTTCATGACCTTCTGACTCAGAGTCAAAAAGCACTTTTAAGCCTATTGAAAAATCATAGGCTAGGATAGCTTAGAAGGTCATTCAGCCACTGAGTCTGTGTTGGCTCCTTTGAAGAGCCCTGCTTTTTCCCCACATCACTGCGATTTCTTTCTGTGGTCATGGAGTTCTTCCTTTCCTTCCTGCTTCCCATGAGGTAACCACCTTGCCGTCTTGGTCTGTTCACAGGAAATATGCTTGTCGGACCCACCCATCGTAATGACCCTGGTGGATGGACCCACTGGAGAAAATGACAACCTCATCTGTGTTGCATACCGCCACCAGTTTGACTTAGTGAACGAGAGCACGGGAGAGTCTTACAGGCTGCACCATGTTGATGCGAGCAAGGTGAGCTTACAGTTTGAGGCATGCAACTGGCCAGAGGAAACCCACAACCCCATTATTTAAACTCACGTCCTCTTTATTTAACTCTACGTCCTTACCTTGACTCAGAGAATCCTCAACCTCCCTAAAACCACATGGGCTGTTGTACAAGCTTAAGGGAAGATTAGATTAGATTCCTCACAGCATGGAAACAGGCCATTTGGCCCAACCAGTCCACACTGACCCTCTGAAGAGTAATCCACCTAGACACATTTCCTGACTAATGCACCTAACACTATGGGCAATTTAGCACGGCCAATTCACGCGGCCTGCACATCTTTGTGACTGTGGGAGGAAACCCCCGCAGACACTGGGAGAATGTGCAAACTGGAGAACCTGGAGGAAACTCATGCAGACACTGGCAGAACATAAAAACTTCATACAGACAGTACCCGAGGCTGGAATTGAACCTGAGTCCCTGGCACTATGAGGCAGCAGTGCCAATGAGAACATCTCTAACAGTGCCTTTAAGTATGAAGTGAAGGGAAGGATCAGGAACCCTGTTCAAGGGCAGCCTGAAAATCTGAAGCATTACTCAGTTCCCTATGTCTGGTTGCACTTACTCATTTAATAAAGATAACATTTCCAATTCAGAAAGGCAGTACTTTTTTTATAGCTGATGAGGATGTTACTGAATTATCTTCTAAATCTAGCATGATTTTACGTAATGGAGAAATGCATTGCCTGGCTTGCAGCCAGTCCACTGCCCAGGAATCACGACAGACTATAGCTTCTGGCTGCCTTTAATTAGATCAAGGTGCAAGTTAAAGTGCATAAGAATGACAGGGATTTATTCTACAGCATGGAATTTACATATCTCCTAATAAGTAAACAGAAAATGTTTTGATTTATATTGAATTGTCAGTGTCTGGTAGCAGAAAAGGATATGTTGACATGTCACCCTTTGTTCTGATGAATAAACAACCTCAGACTATTAAATATAGGGGCGGCATGGTGGCTCAGTGGTTAGCACTGCAGCCTCATAGCACCAAGGACCAGTGTTCGATTCCAGCCTCCGGTGAACTCTGCGTGGAGTTTGCACATTCTCCCTGTGTCTGTGTGGGTTTCCTCCCATAATCCAAAGATACGCAGGTCAGGTGGATTGACCATGCTAAATTATCCATAGTGTTAGGTGCATTGGTCCGGGTGGGTTGCTCTTCGGAGGGTCAGCGTGGACTTGTTGGGCTGAAGGGCCTGTTTCCACACAGTAGGGAATCTAATCTAATCATTCTTGTTAACAACCAGAACAAACTACCGCAGATACTGGAAATAAGTACAAGAAGTCCCAGAACAAAAATTAAGGCAGCATCTGTGGAGAGACAGAAATGTTTCAGGTCAGACCTTTTAATCTCGTCCTTTTTTTGGAAAGGAATTCTCCTCTGATTTTATACCTATCATCTTTGGGATATTAATGCAGAAGGAATGGAAAATTTTATATATCCATGGCATCTCCTGGGTGTAATATACCTCAGTTAGAGGCAGGATAAAGTTCCTCTATAATGCACCTCAGCTGCCAACCTCTCAGGATTCAATGTGGTACTTGCTCCTTTTCAATTTCCATATCTTTAGACTTGTCTGAGTCACATAAAAGAGAAAAGAAGACTTACCTTTATCTAGCACTTCTCACAGCCACCAATTATGTATGGTTCCATAAAAACAAAATACTATCAATATTGGAGATCAAAAATAAAAACACAGAAAATGCTGG
Source organism: Chiloscyllium plagiosum (assembly GCF_004010195.1). Lineage (NCBI taxonomy): Eukaryota > Metazoa > Chordata > Chondrichthyes > Orectolobiformes > Hemiscylliidae > Chiloscyllium > Chiloscyllium plagiosum. Next base: position 31,660,541 of record NC_057739.1, on the reverse strand, counting down.
AGAAACTCAGCTGGTCTGGCAACATCTGTGGAGAGAGAGAGACACACACACACAGAGTTAAGGTTTCTAGTCCAATTTGACTGAAGAAGAGTCATTTAGAATTGAACGATAATTCTCATGTTTTTCTCTCCAAAGATGCTGCCAGACTTGCTGACTTTCTCCAGCACTTTCTGTTTTTATGAAGTATCTTCATTATCTTAATATAGGAAAGTAGGCAGCTAATTTGCTCTTTCGCAAACTCCCACAAACACCAACATGATCATGATCCTATAATATGTTTTTGTGAGGTCAATAGAGGAATAAATATTGTCCAGGACATTAGTGAACAATCTACATCTCCACTTTGAAACAACATCTGGGATCTTTGGCTTTGTCTGGGAGTGGTGCTCAGTTTAACATCTCATCCTAAAGCCAGTACTTCTGGCAGTCAGGTACTCCCTCAGTATTGCACTGGAGTGTCAGCCTTGATTTTTATGCTTAAACCCTGGAGTGGGAATTGATTCCCAGACCTCCTGATTCAGGGATAAGTGTGTGACTAATCGAGCCAGGTTTGGCACACCTTAAGCCGTCTGCCATCACTGAAGGCATTAGAGAGGAAGATCAAATGAATCATTACATTGTCAAAGTGCATTCACTGTTCCCCACAATCAACAAAAGTTAAAAGCAGCTCATTGGGGTCTCCATGTTACAGTCAGTAGTCATCTGGGAGTTGCAACTTATTGTGATGACATTATACACTGTGAGATTCACTGATAATGTGTTGAGGGGCATGCTGTTTGATGAGTTACAGGATATTGTTATGCTTCAAGTCCAGTGCATTGAACACCATTTCTATCTTTATTTCTCTGTGTAGTTTTCTCACAGTGTTCATTATTGCAATGTTGCCAGCTGAGTTAATGCCTCACAGGAGGCAGAAATATTAGAAAACACCCAAAATAGATCGGACTTTGTCCGAGTGACTCATTCCAATAAGTGTGCGTTTGTCATTAAAAAGAACACCTTTCTCCCACCACCTCAAAATGCAAAGCTGCCTCTAGCCACATTAGACAATTGGCAAACCAGTGAACATCTGAGTGATTTGTGAAATTCAGAACCATCTGTGAGACAGTTAATAGCAGCAACATCATTGCATGGGGCAGGTTTTGTGGCTGCACCTTCCTCCTATTATCTTCACAGTGACAGCATTCCCATTGGAATTGCCAGCCTCAGAGCACTCGCAGAAGTTTTACTTTTAACTGTAATCACCAGATTTGTTTAGGTAAATGGAACAGAGACATGTACACTTTGAAACCTTCATTCAAGTGGTTCCACAGAGATTTGAGCAGCCGCAATTCCATTCATCAAGCAGCATTTGAAACAGCACCTGTATTCTCACTGATTCTGGCCATGTTCACCTCATCTGCTTCCTGCTGCTAATTGTGTGATTTATCATCCTTACACCTTTACCACTGCAGTAATTGCTCCCTGTGTTGTAACCATGGCACGCAGTCATGAATGCCCTACAGATGCGCCTTCAAAAGTTGTATCATATCAAATAGTGACAATTTCCTGTTCTGCACCAAACAGTGACAAAGTCATTATGAAAAGTTCTGACCCCTGTGGTGTTCCAGTTGATTCTTGTAACCACAGCAACAAAGTTTTTTTTCCCAATTGGATGCTACAAAAATCACTCGTTGCTTTTATTTGCTGTGTCTCTGAAAGTTCACACAATATAATCTTCACTTTAGTTCAATAATATTTAATTCAGTTTTCTTTTTATACCATTTGATGACTCTTATTATTGAAATCTATTTTAATCTCCATGGCAAGATGAACATTCCAAATCTATTTATTCCTGGAAATTACCCTGTTCAAAATTTCTCTTCATCTGTTATGATCAATCTGAGTTTAACACAACCTCCAGGGCAGATATTGTCAAAGCCTCAGCCATTCCGCATGTACTGTTCTTCGTTAGACCAAGCTGATTCAGTGTTTTCAGCTCTGTATGATTCGCGATAATATTTTCAGTTAGAATAATGGCTGAAATACTGGGAAAGAAAGGAAAAGGCAGGTGTCTGGAGCAGTGTTCATTGCTGGTGAACACACTGCCACTTTACCTTATTATTTTGCCATATAGCAGGGTGGAAAAGGTAGGCAGTTGATGTTGCATAACTGTAGGAAGCATACCTGCCTACACTCTGTGGTGGCTTTCTTACAACACACTCCCACATCACTCTCTCAGTCCCAAATCAACACAACCATAGATTTACTATTATTAAGGAAACCTAGCTTCTTCAAAAAGCCTGATGTGACCATATCATTGCATAGTCATTCACTCAGAGAAAAGAGTGAATAGTCAAGGTCTTGTTCCCAAGGTAGGGGAGTCCAAAACTAGAGGGCATAGATTTAAAGTGAGAGGGGAATGATTTAAAAGGGACAACTTTTTCATGTAGAGGGTGGTCCGTGTATAGAATTAGCTGCCAGAGGAAATGGTGGCGGCTGCCTCAGTTACAATGTTTAAGAGACATCTGGATGTGTATATAAATAGGAAAGGTTTAGAGGGATATGGGCCAAGTGCTGGCAAATTGGACTAGATTAGTGTAGGATATCTGGTCGGCATGAATGAGTTGGACCAAAGGGTCTGTTTCCATCCTGTGCATCTCTGACTGTATGATTGAACAAGCTGGGGCTTTTTTCTGTTATGGTTTGATAGGTGCCTTTAGACTTTTGAAAAGGTTTCATTGGGTAGCTAAGAGGAAATGTTTTAACGTCACTGTATACATAAAATAGCCCTTCCTGAAGAAGGGCTTATGCCCGAAACGTCGATTCTCCTGTTCCCTGGATGCTGCCTGACCTGCTGCGCTTTTCCAGCAACACATTTCCAGCTCTGATCTCCAGCATCTGCAGACCTCACTTTCTCCTCCTACATAAAATAGTCACCAACATATCCAATAGGGAATTCAGGAGAACATCTTTATCTGGAGAGGGGTGAGTCACAGAGGTCTACATCACAGGAAGAGGCCCATCAGCCCATCAAATCTGTGCCAGTCAAAAGCAAGACCCTAACAATTGAGAATGCACAACCAGCTACCACATGCATTAGCTCAGGCAAATAGTGGTCTTGCCTTCAAGGGAAACGGAGATAAACGCATGAGAGAAACAGGGATGGAAGAATATGCTGATAGAATTGGAAGAAGAGGAGTGGGAGGAGGAGATGGTGAAGGATTAGCATGGGTTAACTGGGGCAAAAGACCCAGTTTGTGTTGTATGTGGAATATAATAGTGTGGAATGATAGGACTCTCAGTTGAGAGCTGTACAGGGAAATGATTCCAAATCTTGTGGCCGGGAGAAATTGAACTTTCAACTGATTCTGCCCTTGCTGACAATAGCAGAAATACTGGCCCTTCCAAAATCCACCAGGGCTCCTTAGACTGCATCTTTCAAACCCACAATCATGCTCATCTAGAAGGACAAAGGCTTTCTTTCACCGTCACCGGTCAAAATCCTGCAATTACCTCCCTGCAATCTACCTCCCTGCTGTTGATAGATCCACTGCATTGTGGATCTATCTACAGCACATGGTCTGCAGCGATTCAAGAAGGCAGCTCACCCACACCCTCTTGGGATGGACAATAAATGCTAGCCCAGCCAGCGACAATCACATCCTATGAATGAATTGTAAAACAGACGAGGTGATAATTCTCTCCCCCTCTCTTTATCCATGCTCCCCTCATAACCTATGGCCACATTACTGCTGTATTCAGAAAAAGGAAGTTATATACACAAGCTGATGTACTTTCACCATTACTGCTGAGCTGGTGGTTACTGTTAAATCTGCTGCTCCTCTCGTGTTTTCCAGCTGCTTGTCTTATAGAGCACTATTGATTCAGCAACAGTGTGAGCAGCAGGATTGGAGTCTGTCAGTAATGCAGCATTAGCTGTAAGCGAGGTTAGCAGACACTACCACATATCCAGGAGTCCCTCTTTGCGATAATACTGGACATTCCCACACACTAAATATAATTGGGATTATTTCAGTGGCAAGTGGGGATCTGCTGCTCTACACAGTAAGTGATTATGTCGCATAGATTGGAAAATGTACACATTATGAAAAATAATATGACTGTGTCCCTTTTTAACTATTTTTTTCAGTATTCTGGATCACTGGGATGCACAGAGAACATTTCTGATTGATAAAGATGGGAGGTTGTAACCTTGTTTAGACCTGTGTCTGTCTCACAATGATATAGCTCTGAAATGTCAAAGAGATTAAATGTGACTGCAGAGAAGTGACACTCATGAGGTTTTATTAGTCTCCATTATCAGTGGAATTTCCAGTTAGGTTAATGACAAGAGTAGCCTTTGATAAACTGTACTGAACTTATCCTTATTAAGACTTTGTTTCAAACATTAAGACTGTCCATTCTGCTGGTTGCCACTGTGAATTACCCATACCCATTACCATTGCAGGTTAATTTTGTTACAACTATTGATGTGTATGAAGACGGTGAAGCAGGACTGTTACTCTGTTATAACTGTGAGTTTAAACCTTTCTTCTGTTTTCTTATCAATAATTTAATGACTAGAAGGATGTAGCATTATTGAGGAACAAAGCAGACACTACATACACAATGTTTCAATGTGCATATTTCATTGTCCTGCCTTTCACGTAATTAGATTAACACATTGAAACAATATTTCAATCTGTGTGGAGATGATATTACACACCACTGGAGCAGGTGGGACTTGAACCTGGGGTTTCACCACAAGACTCCTGAAACAATATTTGGTGGATGCTTTTAATCAGCCTGATCAGAAGTGTTATGACATACTTCTGGAGGACTTGGGACTTGAACCCAGACCTCCTGACCACTGGGCCACAAGAGCCTTCTGAAACATTTAAATAACACAACGACATTGGCACCTGCTCCATCTTCCAATGACTGGAAAAGAAGAGCTCTTCAGTACTTAGTTATCGAGTTGCCTACTTGCATCCACTGTAGTGTAGACACTATGCTTTGAGACTATAGTTTCAGATAGCATTCCAACTTCCAGGAGGTCTCTATGATGTAGGGAGTCATCTCACCAGCAATTCCCACAACCTGAGCTGGCCACTGTACCTTGTAAAACCAGAGTATCATTGGCAGAGGTCTGGTACAATGAGCCACTGCCTTGTGTGTAATGGACTTACACGTGTTAGAGCTGTTTGTATTTGCTGCACTGTCGGACATGCTAGATGTGTGCGTCCCTCTAGCAAGCTCCTTCTTCCTGTCAATGTTCCAGTTAATGTTAAGCTGATACAGTATTGTTCTGTTGTGTTGCAGATGTATGTTACTATAAGAAGGTGTGTCCCTTTAATGGTGGCTCTCCGCTGCTTCAGCCTTCAGCTTCTGATTTCCATTTCAGCTGGAACCAAGTCCCTAATGATATTGGTATGACATCATCTCATTGCAGGCTGACTTCAGACCAATTAAAAATAACCTCTGTGGGTTGTCTAAAGATTATAATGCTGCCTTTGGCTACGCAACCTATTGTGAGTAATTGAATGAGATATGAAAGACCTGAAGGGAGTTGATTTGATGGTAGAGCTCTTTTAATATGAGTAATATTAACATGAACATGTTTAGAGAAAACAAATACAGAATACTTGGAGACACTGTAGCCAAGTGTGTGGGAAGTGGGGAGATGCTGTGTTAACTGTATAGGGTCTTTTAAAATGTCCCCTTCCTAAAACAAGATATGAAGCATCATTACTTTTGATGGTAGACTTTCAATTCCAGTTTTGATTAAATCTATTAAATATTTGATTTATAATTACTACAGCTTTGTCCCCCTCTGATGCAGCCTAACCTCAATACAATGACAAGCATCAGCAAGGACAATGTATATGGAGGTTCTCAATGGAAGAGTAGCCCAGTCTTCAATGTTGCCCACCCTCTTTAGCTTTGCAGGAGGAACTGTTCCTGACGAAATTCCCAGAAATTACCCTGATGCCAATGGCAAGCAGCCAGGCCCAAGCACCACATCAGTCAAGTGAGGATTTGATCTCAGACCCTTATTTCCAAATTTCACTGAAGTAGAGAGATAAATTGGTACTGGGCTAAATCTAACCAGCAAGCTGTGGGCCTGAGTTCACTGTTTAGAGTGAGACTTGAAACAAAGAAAATCCCTTTTGCAGTGGATCTTAAATCAATCTAACACTGAGGTGGGTGTAGCACTAATTTTCTCTTGCATATTGGCATGTCAAGCTGCAGGAACATGACAGGAAGTTCTGTAAATGTTGCGGTAATACTTCTGTTCATCTTCTTTGCCCCAGTCTGTGTCTTTCCTTATATCTTGGCCTTCACGACTGATTCTATTGAGATTCGACTGGTGGTGAATGGGAACCTTGTTCACACGGCCGTAATGCTTGATCTCCATCTCACAGCGTCACAGGTATGACTCTTGAGCACAGGTTATCTATTTGCCTATTCGTATTCTGACAAGTGGTGGGTCTTCCAGAGAGAGAGAAAACACTGAAACTGTGCCTGGCTAATTAAGGAATGGAGCTATTTGGAAGCTGTAACATGATATTCAAAATATTTAATTGTAAAAGGATGGGCAGATTCATTTAAAAGGTAGATTCCAATGCAGACTAATAAAAATGTATTCAAAGGTGTGAGAGTCAAGTATAGAATCCCTACAGCACGGAAGCAACTCATTCTAACCCTCCCACAAACATCCCATACAATCCCTGTAACCTTACATTTCCCATGGCCAATCCACCTAAACTACACATATTTGGATTGTGGGAGTAAACCAGAGCAAATTCATGCATACACAGGGAGAATGTGTAAACTCCACACAGACAGTCACCCGAGGCTGGAATCGAACCCGGGTCCCTGATAGCTGTGAGGCAGTAGGGCTAACCACTAAGCTATCGTGCCACAAAGCATGTTAGTGGCTTCTTGAGTATCATGGTATGGCTTATTGGAGCATGCTCTGTATGTCTTATTACTATGTGAGAAGGATGAATCTTTTGTGCTAATCATATTTAGGAGCTGGGGCTGGTAAATATTTGTCCACATGTGCCCAGTGTGAAGCCCATGGACCATGTGCAAATACAGAATGGAATTTTCTTACAGCAAAAGAACATGCTTTGTTACAATCACACATGAGTACCTTTCATATACAAGTGTGAATAATTCTAACTTGGAAACTTTACTTAAAACAGTACTCTGTGTTGAGAGTGCACTCACACCCAGGAAGCAGCCAGCTTATGCTAACAATGGATTCCATGTCGGAGCAGAACCTCGTTCTGACAATACAGGGTAGATTCTAATCCATTGGTGAACGCGCCACTGGCTGTCACATCTGGTTCCCTCAGAACAAAACAAAATAATACCGTTCTTGGGAGACGATGAATTGCTTTTTCTCTTTCTTATTCCAGTCAGATATTTACTTTACGTCTGCTGCTGCATCAATGAATGCAGCATCCAGCGGCAGCTCAAAGGAGACCAGCTCACACAGTTCTCCACAAACTCCGACGGGGCAGGAGTTACCCATACTGCCCTCATCTCCAGGTGAAGGTAAGCTGCTACAGGTCCTGGTCTGTAGAAACCCCCTAAGGTGCGAGGATGATCAAATTCCCAAAGTGTTAGAATAAAATATGGATTTGTGTTTCTTTTCAAAATAATAAGCATCTCAAGATGTTTGACAGAGGGAAGTGTGGATAATGAGCAGCAGTGCACGAACGAGGAGAGAAAGCGAATGGAGGGCATCGGTGAGAAACTTGCAGGAATCCCCTGAAGCTTCATGTCCTCCCTTCCAGGGCTCTGCAAATTATTCCCTTCCAAGTATATTTTTCAAATTATCTCTGGAAAGTGCTTTCTACACTTCAGTGTTTTTGGATAGAGTCCACTTTACCCATGACTTGATAAAAGATATAGCAAATAGAACCAGGAGCGTTCCATATCAGCCCACTCTCTGTTCAATACGGAGTTATCATTGGCTTCACTTCCTGCCCATTCCCCGGACCCCTTGTTTCAGTGAGACCAAAAGTCTGTCCCATCCTTAAATGTGTAATGATAACACCGCTGTAAATCTTTGCAGATGGAGAATTCCAAATAATCACAATCCTTGGAGTGAAGAAATTTCTTCTCATCTAAGTTCCAGTCTTTATCCTGAGACTGTGCCCCGTATTCTAGATACCCCAAATCAGGAAACAACATCTCCATGTCTACCTTGTCAAACCCTTCAAGAACTTTTGTGTTTCAATGAGATCACCTCTCATTCTTCTAAACGTAGGCTAACTTGCTCTGTCTTTCCTCATAGGACAACTTTCTCATCCCAGGCACAAATTTAGTGAACTTTTGCTGCCTGACATTAACACAACTCTCTCCTTCCTTGACGTGAGACCTTTCTATTGGTCTCACCATGTCCATGTATAATCACAAGTTGGCTTTATTTTTGTACTTCAATTCCCTTGAAATAAAGGCCAACATGCCTTTCTTTTTCTAAATTACTTGCTGAACCTACATTTTGTGAACTTTGTACGGGTACAGGGCGAACCCCGTACCCGTGGGTCCACTTACCGTGGTTCAGTTACCTGCGGTTTCCCATGGCCCGAACATATATAAGGGAATGCTCCAGAACCAGTAACCAGGAGGCTGCCGGGAAGGTACATCTCCCATTTAAGTGAATGAATCCGCTCCTATCCGTAGTTTCGGGCTTCTGCGGTACGTCTTGGAACGTATCCCCCACGAGTTCCGGGGGCTACTGTACACTCAAGTCTCTCTGAGCATCAACACTTAGGAGTGTCACACCATTTCAAAAATATTCTGTTTTCCCATTCTTCCAAAGCAAATGACCTCACTTTTCCACATTATATTCCACATGCTCCCGTTTTACTCACTCACCTTAGTCTGTTTCTGTCTCTGCAGCTTCTACCCAGCTTGTATTCACATCTAGCTTTTCATCATCAGTAAATGTAAACACTTTACTCTCCCTCTTTGTCTGTGTCACCAATATAAACTGTGACTAGCTGAGGTCCCAGCACTGATCCTTGCTGCACTCCACTAGTCACAACCTGCCAACTTGAAAATGCTCCCACTCTCAGTTTCCAGACTGTAAATCTCCTCAGATTCTATGAGCCTTTATTTTGTGTATTAGCCTTCTGCGTAGCCCAATCAAATGCTTTTTGGAATTCAAAATAGACTACATCTGCTTGTTCCCTTTGTCTATTTAACTAGTTACATCTTCACATACTCTGATAACATTATTGATAGTATTCCCTATTGTTAATCCCTGCTTCAAAACCTAACAACACAAAGATGGCCAATTCTGTTACAAGAATGAGCTGCCAGAGGAAGTGGTGGAGGCTGGTACAATTGCAACATTTGAAAGGATGGGTATATGAATAGGAAGGATTTGGAGGGATATGAGCTGGGTGCTGGCAGGTGGGACTAGATTGGGTTGGGATATCTGGTCGGCATGGATGGGTTAGACTGAAGGGTCTGTTTCCATGCTGTACATCTCTATGACTATTACTTAAGCAGAAGATGGCGAGGAACAAGCTGGAGCAATTGTTTCCCCAAAACTGTAGTTTATTCATAAAAATGTTGAAATCACTTTCACAATGCATTAAATTAGATGTTACTGAAAGTGCAATACAATTCAAGTCCTTTTCCTCAGAGTCTTTGGTACTCTGAGCTGCCTCAGGACAAATTCAATCACATGTAATTTTTACAATATGCATGTCATGACAAAGATATTGTGTGAGGGGCTTATCATCCTCCTGATACTGTGACAGTTGAATATTAAAGAGCAGCCTTGTCCCATTAAGCTGCCCCAAGCTTTAGTGCATCCATCAATATGCAGTCCTGGACCTTGGGATGCACCAAGCTTCTACATCTCTTTTTAGACTAACAGATTTCAGACAGATCAAAATTGAGGGAATGCTGCTGATTGGCCTAATGATCGAGGAGAGACAAAAAAAAAACTGCAGATGCTGGAATCCAAAGTAGACAAAAAGGAGGCTGAAAGAGCACAGCCAGCCAGGCAGCATCAGGAGGTGGAGAAGTCAAGGGTTATACCCAAAATGTTGACTTCCCCCCCCTCCTGATGCTGTCTGGCTTGCTGGGTTCTTCCAGCCTCCTTTCGTCTACTAATGATTGAGGAGCCGATTTCAGCACATTATTGTCTGCATTCTTCCTCTTTTCACTATTTTAGGAAACCATTGAGCAGTTTTACAGTGGTTAGCACTGCTGCCTCACAGCGCCAGAGACCCGGGTTCAATTCCCGCCTCAGGCAACTGTCTGTGTGGTGTTTGCACATTCTCCCCGTGTCTGCGTGGGTTTCCTCCGGGTGCTCCGGTTTCCTCCCACAGTCCAAAACTGTGCAGATTAGGTGAATTGACCATGCTAAATTGCCCGTAGTGTTAGGTTAAGGGGTAAATGTAGGGGAATGGGTCTGGGTGGGTTGTTCTTCAGAAGGTCGGTGTGGACCTGTTGGGCGGAAGGGCCTGTTTCCACACTGTAAGTAATCTAATCTAATCTAAGTAATACGTGCAGTTGGGGAGGTTATGGGGAGAAAGCCGGGGCAGAAAACTGAGTTGGAGAATCAGCCATGATCATATTGAATGATGGAGCAGCCTCTGAGGGCTGAATGGCCTACTCCTGCTTCTATTTTCTGTGTTTCTCTGTTAAGGGGCCTTGGAGTGCAGGTTCATAGCTCCTTGAAAGTGGAGTCGCAGGTAGATAGGATGGTGAAGAAGGTGTTTGGTATGCTTTCCTTTATTGGTCAGAGCATTGAGTATAGAAGTTGGGAGGTCATGTTGCGGCTGTACAGGACACTGGTTAGGCCACTGTTGGAATATTGCGTGCAATTCTGGTCTCCTTCCTATCGGAAAGATGTTGTGAAACTTGAAAGGGTTCAGAAAGGATTTCCAAGTATGTTGCCAGGGTTGGAGGATTTGAGCTATAGGGAGAGGCTAAGGCTGTTTTCCCTGGAGTGTCTGAAGCTGAGGGGTGACCTTATAGTTTTATAAAATCATGAGGGGCATGGATATGGTAAATAGACAAGGACTTTTCCCTGGGTTGGGCAAATCCAGAACTAGGTTTAGGGTGAGAGGGGAAAGATATAAAAGAGACCTAAGGGGAAACTCTTTCACACAGAGGGTGGTGCGTGTATGGAATGAGCTGCCAGAGGAAGTGGTGGAGGCTGGTACAGTTATATTTAAAAGACATCTGGATGGGTATATGAATAGGAAGGGTTTAGAGGGATATGGGCCAAATGGGACTGGATTAATACAGGATATCTGGTCGGCATGGACGAATTGGACTGAAGAATCTGTTAATGTGCTGTACATCTCTATAACTCTATGTTTAATTGTTTCCTGATTTTGTTCTGCTAAATTCCAGTTAGACAACAAGCTGTGATTTATCTTTGGATACACAGCATTTTTTCTGGTACAAAGCAGTAAATGTGATAGCTGGATCTAGCCATCTTGCAGCAACCAAGAATGTGTAAGATCACTCGCACTCTCAACGTCAAAGGGCTATGTAACCTCCTGAGGACAAGTTTTGCCTGTCTTGAGAGACCAGCAGGAATTCATTGTTGTTTTAATAGCATCAAAAGCTTTGTGATATCATTCCTATTGACAATAACCTTAGTTTTCATCTCTCATTAACGTTATTGTTGGTGTTAGTGCGAGGATAATGTGGGAAATCCATTAAGTGGCAAACAAAAGGAAGGATCCCTTTGTGGGATATTAGTCTGTTTTGTTTATCACTTCAACATAATTCAGCAGATGTGGTTTACCTTTAAACTATCAGAGAGAGGAAAGCTCAGCTTAACTAACGGAGGTCCGGAGAAGATTCACGGAGCTGATATTAGGTATGGAAGGACTGTCTGATGAGGAGCTGGAGAAGATTGGCCCCAATGCATTGGAATGTAGAGGAACAAGAGGGGACCACATTCAAACATCAAAAATTCTTAGGGTACTCCTGTTGAGAGGTTGTTTCTCCTTGTAGGAGTCCAGGACTCAAGGGCATAATCTCAGAGTAAGGGATGCCATGTTTAAAATACAATTTCTTCTCTCAAAGACTTGTGAATCTTTATCACAGAGGGCTGTCAAAGTTGCGTTGTTCACTATATTCAAGGCTGAGACAGATTTTTAATCAGTAAGGGATTGAAGGGTTATAGGGAAAAGGCAAGGAAGTAGAGTTGAGGATCATCAAATCAGCCATAATTCATTGAATGGCAGAGCAGTCTCAATGGGCTGAATAGCCTACTACTGCTGCTGTGTCTTATGGTGTAAAGGAGAGGAGTCCGCTGCAGTCTGTCCCAGCATCACTGGTTGAGTGTTAGAGTTTAGGGGGTGATGGAGGACTTACATTTGGTGACAATGTAAGTTGGATAATATTGACTACATATTTGTCTCCTTTCTTGGTGTCTGTGGACTCAAATTAAGAACTGTATTTTACTGGCACAGATAGCGGCAAATGAAGTGGGTGAGGGTGCTGGTGAGAGAGAGATGGCACTCCATCGGTTTCCTCCCCATGGGGACATTTCTTTCTTCTTTGAGGATGTGAGATGCCAGGTATTTAGTGCCCATCCCTGACTGCCCCTTGAGAAGGTTGTGGTGAGCCCCTCCTTGAATTGCTGTCATCCTTGGCAGGTTAGGACACAATGCCATTGGAGAGGGAATTCCAGGATTTTGACTCAGTGAGGTAGAAGGAACGGCAATATGTTTCCAAGTCAGGATGGTATGTAGTTTGGATGCGAACTTGCAAGTGATGGTATTCCCATGTATCTGCTGCCTTTGTCCGTCTGAATGGTGTTATGACTGAGATGGGAGGAGTAGTCCATAGGTCCAAACTTTAAACAAAAATGTATAAATTCCAAGTCCCAATATGGCCAATCATATGCTTTCTTGAGATTAGTTTTCAAATGAAAAGGTCCATAGGCCCTTTCTTAAATTAAAAACAAAATACCAGAGGGTGGCTGTTGTGGGTTTGGAAGGTGCTGTGTAAGGAGCCTTGGTGAATTTCTGCAGTGCATCTTGTAGATAGTACACAGTAATGCTATTAAGCATTGGTGGTGATGTTTTTAGAATTGGGTTGCTTTGGCTTGGATGATGTCAAGCTTCTTGTTGGAGCTGCATCCACCCATGCAAGTGGGGAGTGTTCTGTCAGACTCCTGGCTTTTACCTTGTAGATGGTGGACAGGATTTGGGTGGGAATCAGGAGATTTGCTGTAGGATTCCTAGTCTCTGACCTGCTGTTGAAGCCACAGTTCAGTTTCTAATGAATGGTAATTGATTTGATATTGATAGATGGGGATTGAGTGATAGTTATGTCCAAGGGGAGATTACCATTGCCTGGTACTTATGTATATCAATTTTACTTTCTATTTATCAGCCGAGGGTTGAGGGGCAATGGAAGTTGGCAGTATATTTGCTTAATGAGGGGCCCAATTATAGCCTTTTGGTGGGGCTGCCTGGATTGTACTCTCCTGTGGCAGTCGGTGAAACATTGGAATATGAGACCCCATGTCCAACAGATGGAGCAAGGTGCAGGAATGGATGCTTTTACCTTGGGAATCTTGAGACTATCCCCCCTGGAGTGCCCTCCCCTCCCAGTGGGAATGCTGAAACCTCAGAGCTACTGGCCTGCTGATTGGAGCAACTGCATGGGATCCAGTCCTCTGATTGGAGCAACAGCATGGGATGTAGCCTTCTAATTAGAGCTGCAGGATGGTTTCCCTCCCTCTGATTGGAGCAGATGCATGGGATCTCGCCCTCTGATTGGAGCAGCTGCACAATCCTCACCTGACCAGTAAGCTTGGAGATAGCCAATTTTTAGGCTGCCTGTTCCCATTTCTTCTGTCTCTGCATTTTTCCTTTACCCCCATTCCAATCATTAGATTAGATTCCCTACAGTATGGAAACAGGCCCTTTGGCCCAATCAGTCCACACTGACCCTCTGAAGAATAACCCACCCAGACCCATTTCCCTCTGACTAATGCACCCAACGCTATGGGCAAGTTAGCCTGGCCAATTCACCTGACCCACACATCTTTGTGACCCTGGGAGGAAACCCACGCAGACACGGAGAGAATGTGCAAACTCCACACAGACAGTCACCTGAGGCTGGAATCGAACTTGGGACCCTGGTGCTATGAGGTAGCAGTGCTAACCACTGAGCCACCGTGCCACCTCTAGCTGGAAGGTCCTCTCCATCCTCTCTCAACTTGAACCACTCTTGAAGTAGCAGTCAGGTGAAGACTGAGGGAGCCTCCAGAGGGTATTCACTCCTGCACAAGCCATCCTGTAGCTGTGACCTTGCTCTGTGTTTACTCCGTGTCCCTCAGTGAAGCTTAGATCAGGAGCTTGGTGTGAGGGAGAGTGGCCACAGAGCACTTAGCAACTGCTTCCCAGCTGTTGGGAGATGAAACTCTTCCAGAAGAATACCTTGCAAGACTTTGCGGGATTTGTCATTACGTTATCATTGAGTTGATTTGGTGTTCATTTGTAATTCAAACAGGCAACAATTTGGGAAGAAATGAAAGGGCAGAGATGAGATTGCAATCTAATTAGATAGTGCAGACTGAGTATTTCTGAGATTAAATGCAAATCATTTCAGCTTTCCATCCCTGCATTTCCACATGATGTGGACTGCTGAAGAGGACCCTTTCATAATTCCGATGTGATTGAATTCTAGGCTCTGCCTTTTTGCAAATCAGTTTAGTGCGTGTTTTCTTTTTCAATTTTAATCAAGCTAAAAAGTGTTGGGAGGCCAATGATGGGAACATTGGTACTATAAAGTGCGATGTGCATGGGCCAATTTTAATAAAAGGGGAAATATTTAACATCTAAATTGAAATTTGTTGTGCTGTCAAAGGAGATACTGACAGGAAATAAATAGAGGTTTCTGGTAAACAACAATAAAGTGACTACAGAGACTAATCCATTGGACTTGGTAGCAGCTTGATCCAAGGTGAGGTTGAGATCATTAGCAGGATGTGTTTTAACACAGTCTAATTGAGGAGGTTGTAGTTATTATCCACCATACATCCCTAGACCCCTGCGTTCTCTCCAAGTGAAATTATTTGAGTCATATCATTGAATGAGAGAGTGACAAAGGCAGTGCAAACTAAGCTGGACAGCATCAATTTATCAGGAGGAAACTCTGGTTTAACTCCCTTGATGATTGGCTGAAACAGCTCAGACACATGAAACAAAACGAAAACCTTGCCCAGCTCTCAACACCATATTGTTCAGAGGCTTTACTGCATACACCAATTCCTTTGGCATAGTATGGGCATTTGGCTCATGCATCAGGGTGAGTGATATCAACTGCTTTTTGCAGGTACTGAACTCTCCTCCTGAAGTAAGCTAATTTTCCTTTAAAGCACCCAAACCTAGAGTGAGCTATAGATCATTTGGTAATGCTTTTGTTTCCACATGACAAAAAATTCAGGTTCAAGTCCAACTCCAGGACTCCAACACAGTAGTTAAGACTGATACTTCAATGCAGTGCTGAGGGGGTGCTACACTGTCGGAGGGTCAGCACTCAGAGAGTGCAACACTGTCGGAGGGTCAGCACTCAGAGAGTGCTACACTGTCGGAGGGCCAGCACTGAGAGAGTGCAACACTGTCGGAGGGTCAGCACTCAGAGAGTGCTACACTGTCACAGGGTCAGCACTGAGAGAGTGCTACAGTGTCGGAGGGCCAGTACTGAGAGAGTGCTACACTGTCACAGGGTCAGCACTCAGAGAGTGCTACACTGTCACAGGGTCAGCACTGAGAGAGTGCTACAGTGTCGGAGGGCCAGTACTGAGAGAGTGCTACACTGTCACAGGGTCAGCACTGAGAGAGTGCTACACTGTTGGAGGGTCAGCACTGAGAGAGTGCTACACTGTTGAAGGGTCAGCACTGAAAGAGTGCTACACTGTCAGAGGGTCAGCACTGAGATAGTGCTACACTGTCGGAAGGTCAGTACTGAGGGAGTGCTACACTGTCGGAAGGTCAGTACTGAGGGAGTGCTACACTGTCGGAGGGTCAGCACTGAGGGAGTACTACAGTGTAGGAGGGTCAGTACTGAGGGAGTGCTACACTGTCGGAGGGTCAGTACTGAGGGAGTGCCAAACTGTCGGACGGTCAGTACTGAGGGAGTACTACACTGTCTGAGGGTCAGTACTGAGGGAGTGCTACACTGTCGGAGGGTCAGTACTGAGGGAGTGCTACACTGTCTGAGGGTCAGTACTGAGGGAGTGCTACACTGTCGTAGGGTCAGTACTGAGGGAGTACTACAGTCGGAGGGTCAGCAGTGAGGGAGTGCTACACTGTCGGAGGGTCAGTACTGAGGGAGTGCTACACTGTCGGAGGGTCAGTACTGAGGGAGTACTACAGTCGGAGGGTCAGCACTGAGGGGGTGCTACACTGTTGGAGGGTCAGTATTCAGGGTGTACTACACTGTCGGAAGGTCAGCAGTGTCGGAGTGCTACACTGTCGGAGGGTCAGTACTGAGGGAGTGCTACACTGTCGTAGGGTCAGTACTGAGGGAGTACTACAGTCGGAGGGTCAGCAGTGAGGGAGTGCTACACTGTCGGAGGGTCAGTACTGAGGGAGTGCTACACTGTCTGAGGGTCAGTACTGAGGGAGTGCTACACTGTCGTAGGGTCAGTACTGAGGGAGTACTACAGTCGGAGGGTCAGTACTGAGGGAGTACTACACTGTCGGAGGGTCAGTACTCAGGGTGTACTACACTGTCGGAAGGTCAGCAGTGTCGGAGTGCTACACTGTCGGAGGGTCAGTACTGAGGGAGTGCTACACTGTCGGAGGGTCAGTACTGTGGGACTGCTAGACTGTCCAAGGGTCAGTACTGAGGGAGTGCTACACTGTTGGAGGGTCAGTACTGAGGGAGTGCCAAACTGTCGGAGGGTCAGTACTGAGGGAGTGCCGCACTGTTGGAGGGTCAGTACTGATGGAGTACTACACTGTCGGAGGGTCAGCACTTAGGGACTGCTACACTGCCGGAGGGTCAGCACTGAGGGAGTGCTACACTGTCGGAGGGTCAGTCCTGAGGGAGTACTACACTGTCGGAGGGTCAGGACTGAGGGAGTGCTACACTGTCGGAGGGTCAGTACTGAGGGAGTACTACACTGTCGGAAGGTCAGCACTTAGGGACTGCTACACTGTCGGAGGGTCAGCACTGAGGGACTGCTACACTGTTGGAGGGTCAGTACTGAAGGGAGTACTACACTGTCGGAGGGTCAGGACTGAGGGAGTGCTACACTGTCGGAAGGTCAGCACTTAGGGACTGCTACACTGTCGGAGGGTCAGCACTGAGGGACTGCTACACTGTTGGAGGGTCAGTACTGAAGGGAGTGCTACACTGTCGGAGGGTCAGTACTGAGGAAGTACTACACTGTCGGAGGGTCAGTACTGAGGGAGTACTACACTGTCGGAGGGTCAGTACTGAGGGAGTACGACATTGTCGGAGGATCAGTACTGAGGGACTGCTACACTGTCGGAGGGTCAGTACTCAGGCAGTACTACACTGTCGGAGGGTCAGTACTGAGGGAGTACGACATTGTCGGAGGGTCAGTACTGAGGGACTGCTACACTGTCGGAGGGTCAGTACTGAGGGAGTACTACACTGTCGGAGGGTCAGTACTGAGGGAGTACGACATTGTCGGAGGGTCAGTACTGAGGGACTGCTACACTGTCGGAGGGTCAGTACTCAGGCGGTGCTACACGTCGGAGGGTCAGTACTGAGGGAATGCTACACTGTCGGAGGGTCAGAACTGAGGGACTGCTACACTGTCGGAGATTCAGGACTGAGGGTGTACTACACTGTCGGAGGGTCAGTACTGAGTGAGTGCTACACTGTCGGAGGGTCAATATTGAGGGACTGCCACACTGTCGGAGGGTCAGTATTAAGGGACTGCCACACTGTCGGAGGGTCAGTACTGAAGGAGTACTACACTGTCGGAGGGTCAGTACTGAGGGAGTGCTACACTGTCGGAGGGTCAGTACTGAGGGAGTACTACACTGTCGGAAGGCTAGTACAGAGGGAGTATTACAGTGTCAGAGAATCAGTACTGAGGGAGTGCCAAACTGTCGGAGGGTCAGTACTGAGGGAGTGCTACACTGTTGGAGGGTCAGTACTGAGGGAGTACTACACTGTCGGAGGGTCAGTACTGAGGGACTGCTACATTATCGGAGGGTCAGCACTGAGGGAGTGCTACACTGTTGGAGGGTCAGCACTGAGGGAGTGCTACACTCGGAGGGTCAGCACTGAGGGAGTGCCGCACTGTTGGAGGGTCAGTACTGAGGGAGTGCTACACTGTCGGAGGATCAGCACTGAAGGAGTGTCTTGTCAGGGAGCTATAAAAGATTTCATGGCACTATTTATGGGCGGCACGGTGGCACAGTGGTTAGCACTGCTGCCTCGCAGCGCCAGAGACCCGGGTTCGATTCCCGCCTCAGGCGACTGACTGTGTGGAGTTTGCACATTCTCCCCGTGTCTGCGTGGGTTTCCTCCGGGTGCTCCGGTTTCCTCCCACACTCCAAAGATGTGCAAGTCATGTGAATTGGCCATGCTAAATTGCCCGTAGTGTTAGGTAAAGGGGTAAATGTAGGGGTATGGGTGGGTTACGCTTCGGCGGGTCGGTGTGGACTTGTTGGGCCGAAGGGCCTGTTTCCACACTGTAAATAATCTAATCTAATCTATTTCGAAGCAGCAAGGAGTGATTCCCCAATGTATTGTGACCAATATTTAACCCTCATTCAATATCACAGAAACAGATTAACTGGTAATGATCTAATTGATGTTTGTCTCAGTCAAACCCGAGCATCGCTGATAGGGTAACCGCAGTACAATACGTGACATGCTTTAAACCCTGGAATGGTATTTGAACTGGGTAAAAACAATGACTGCAGATACTGGAAACCAGATTCTGGATTAGAGGTGCTGGAAGAGCACAGCAGTTCAGGCAGCATCTGAGCAGCAGTAAAATCGACATTTGGGGCAAAAGCCCTTTATCAGGAATACAGGCAGAGTGCCTGAAGTGTGGAGAGATAAATGAGAGGAGGGTGGGTGTGGGGAGAAAGTAGCATAGAGTACAATAGGTGAGTAGGGGAGTGGATGAAGGTAATAGGTCAGGGAGGAGGGTGGAGTGGATAGGTGGAAAAGAAGATAGGCAGGTCGGACAAGTCATGGGGACAGTGCTGAGCTGGAAGTTTGGAACTGGGGTGAGGTGGGGGAAGGGGAAATGACCTGGGAGTTGCAGTGGAAGAGTGAGATTCTTGTAGAGAGAGGAGGAAATCTTCTTCAAGGCAGGCATCCTTGCAAGAGGATTCGCAGTAGGATTAAAATCAACTAGATTAAAAACAATGACTGCAGATGCTGGAATATTTGAACTGCCAACCATCACACTCAGACATAAGAAGCTACCAACTGAGCGACAGCCTGATGTACAGTCGCTTCGCCCAAATCAAACAGCAGGGCATGCTCATTTCCACAAAAAGACAATTCTCTGTTATTAAAGACTGCTGGATTCACAAAGTGCTGTAACCATTCAGCTGCCCCTCTTTATGCAGGGTGGTAATTATCATTCTCCAGGTACTGGCAGTTTGAGGGAGGAATAATAAACTGTTGCCAACCACTATGCACTGAAAATCCATATAGCCATTGTCCCTTTCTGGGCTATTGTTTGAAGCAAGAGTGTGATATTTTGTAAATGGAATTGGCGAGTTGGTTTGTTCTTTAAAGCTAAGTAGCAGATGCTAAGGACCTGTCTCTTTCTTCCGTTCTTAAAATGCTAACTGTGAAAAATGAGATCAAAGTCAAGCAGAAGTCACTTTTACAAGTGCAGCAGCCTGAATCAAAATCCTCTTCCTCAGTTATAGGAAGATGTTTCCGAGAAATGTACACTAAGTGGGAAACGATGCTGTGAACTCAGGCAATGGCAGAAATAGAGATAAGGAAAATGCAGGACAGGGAATGAAGCCAAGGATGGAGGTATTGAGGATTTCAAATGCACGGTTAGGGGTGGATGGGCAAAGACAACTAGATCAAATATTCTGGCAGGATAGTTGCTGAATAAGAAGGTAAATAAATGTGAGAGAGGGTGAGAACTGGGGATGGGAGAGTGGTGAGGAAGGGAGAATGGGTGAGAATGGGGGATAGGAGAGTGGGTGAAGATAGGGACGGAGAGTGGGTGA
>NC_057739.1:31635855-31636191 GCF_004010195.1 Chiloscyllium plagiosum | reverse complement strand
AATGGGGGAGTGGGTGAGAATAGGGGAGTGGGTGAGAATAGGGGAGTGGGTGTGAGTGGGGGAGTGGTGAGAGTAAGAGATGTGAACGTGGGTGAGAATGGGTGTGGGTGAGAATGGGAGATGAGAAAATGTTGGGAATGGGAGAGTGGGTTTGGATGGACATGATTGTGAATTGGGTTTATAAACCAATGGTCAAATTGTATTTTAAATCAGTAGAAAATAAATGTATCTGAGCTATTTGTAATTTTGAGTACAAGTCACTTCTCCATGAAGGAGGTCGGGTGTAAAATAGCACCATCTGATCATGGATGTGTATCAGCAAACCGGAGGGAACGT
>NC_057739.1:31624874-31635807 GCF_004010195.1 Chiloscyllium plagiosum | reverse complement strand
GTGTGTGTGTGTGTGTGTGTGCACCAGTGTTTCTGTCATGCAAGGACATGGCTGGTGCCCAGAGCAGATGAGCTGCAGGCCGAAAGGGAAATAAAATGAAACAAGCAAAGAACAGAAAGTAAAACAGGGACGGTGGTTTCGGTCTGAAATGATTGAACTCGGCATGCAGTTCAAAAGGCAGCAAAATACCTCATTGAAAGCCTGAGGTGCTCACATTGAGCTTTACTGGAACAGTACAGCAGACCAAGGACAGAGAGGTCAGTGTGAGATTTAAAATGACAGGCCCCTGGAAGCACTGGGCTACACTTGCAAACAGTAGAGAGGTGTTCCATACAACAGGCAGGTTTGCTGCCCCAAGTGTGGAGGGGATTACATTGTAGCAGCAAATACCATGAACAAGATTGGAATAAATACATGTAAATGGCTGCTTCAGCTGGAAGGGGGTATTTGAGGCCTTGGATGGTGAGGAGCAAAATCCAGGGTGGGAGCTGTGGGATGGGAGAGAGGACATCAGTAACAGGGTCTCAGGGCTCTTGGGGAGCTGGTAGCTGTCCTTGGCTTGGGTAGGGCAGGGGGCCGGGGCAGGGGCTGCATTAGAACCCTGTGATTTCCATCCCTGTCCCTGCTGAAGAGAGAGGGGCTTCAGAAATGGGTTAAAGATCCATTAAATCTCATCCTTCTCTACCCCCTATGTCTTCCTACCTCCACTCTGCCATCTGATAGCTTGATGCTACTACATTGAGGGAATGGGACTGACGTGTTGTTGGACATTAAGCTTGTCCATTTTGTACCTTGGGCTGAGGTTTGGTGAGGGAACAGTGTTTGTGGGGACAAGATGGTTTTCCTTATTTTGAAGTTGCAGGTTGGTGTTACTGGGCACGGTCACAGCCATCATCACATCTCCACATTCAACACGAAGCTAACGGAACAACTAAAACTCCTGACACACCCTTCGGATGGACTGTCCACCTCCCCTTGATGAGAATAGTGGCTGAGACTTTATTTTCTCTTTATTCCTTCATTGGCCAGGCCAAGCCATCCCTAATTGCCCCTGAACTGAGTTACCTGATCGGCCGTTTCTGTGGGCAGTTATGAACCAACCACATTGTTGAGACAGAGCAGGTCCATGCTGTATGTGCTGCAGAGCCACCAGCTAATGTGGAGTGTTGCCATTAAAATAAATAAGTGACGGCGCAGTCAACCCCTCTCTGTAACACAGAAACCTATGAAGCTCAAGTCTAAGTATCCTCTTTGGGGATGGCCCCAGCCCCCGGAGCATGGAGGAAAAACATCCAGGTGAGATTTTTAATAACACTCGAAGATAGCTTCCTGACAACATCACTGATACTAGCTTTACTCACTGGCTTTAAATTCTACCTATTGTTTGTGATAGGATTTGAACACAGATTGTTCATTCTCGTCTCCTCAGTAGCTTCACCACCACAACATCATCTCCCCAAGAATAGGCAGCAAACATAAGGCACTAATAACCGAAGAAGTATTTTAAATGTCGACACATTGAGACAAAGGTTTGTACAAGTCTTCATGACTGTGAAAGGGCTTATAATTGACAAAGCATTTAGTTCCTGGCAGTAACCATTCACGAATAGGTTTTGTTCACTGTGGAGTAGCCTAATGAAGAGTCTCTGAGCTTCAGCCTTTTATTTAAATGAAGGTGCTTAGTAATAACACTGTGCTTGCACAAGAACTGCTGACTCTTAATTTTATTAAAGAGTTTGGACATCTTGCATTCCATTTAATGATTAAAGTGCCTCGATTGTTCAGCTTTGTCTGGAATATGCATTCTCCCCAGGCCCCGGCTTCATAATGCTGTATCTTTGTCCATAGTTAATCGTTCTGACGTTATAGTCAGTTTATGCGTGACTTGCAAAATTGGCCACCATAACAAGTACAGGAAAGAGAAGACGGGGTTTTGGGGATTTTTAAAATCTTGTTTTCCACACATGTTACTTTGGGCAGCTGCATGTTGATTTCCTATTGCATTCCATGTGTTATGGACCAGGGCAGACCCCCTCAAACCACTGTAAGAAAGTAGCTCTGAGCCTAACTTTTCCCGTTGTTTTCAGCAGATGTAAGGGGAATACTCCAGGAGCACCGCAGCTGGTCCAACCACTGAGTTTTAATCAAAACAATTTATTTATATGCAAACAAAAGAAAACCGAATTTAAAATAACACAACTATTTAAAAATCTAATCGACACAAAAGCACAACTTAATAAAGAGCTGTTCCGATTTCCTGCAACATCCCATAACACCCCCTTGGCAAAAAGGTAAATTCAAAGACAGGTTCTTACAGGAGAGAGATTACAGAGAGAGAGAGAGAGAGCCAGAAAACCCCTGTTGATGCAGGGAGCCCTTCTTCCCAGCTGCTTTTTTTGACGATCAGCTTCAAACAGACTGCTTTCTAACACCAAACCAGGAAAACCCCTGAACTGGGAGAACTGGCCACTCCTCTCTCATTGTACAAATGTTTAAAAAATAACTTAAAAACCTTCTCGAGTAGATATTTCCAGAATTATTGGAACCTCTGCCTTGACAACCCCCCTCCAAAAAAGCCAAGGACAATATAGCCTTATTAAAGGGGCATTTTGTTGTGACAAAATGAAGCTCACTAAACTGCATTAGTTCTAACCTTCATCATTCTGACAACTCCCTTACACTGTGATCGCTGAAACAAGGGAAAGCTCATGATAAGCAAATGGTAATGTACTGGGTATCTATCTAATATATCCAACATGCCAAGGGATTGGATTCCGCTGGGAAACTTGGGAACATTTTGTTGCAATATCATAGAAACTGGGTTCACTGCAAATCATTTCTGTGTCCACCAGGTTATAATTTAAAATTTTTCTCACTTAACAATGGCAGCGATGTTATGTGACTATCACATTTCTGTGAAGCACCAGTAAACAATACTAGGAGTAATAGTGACAATTAAATATTCATTGGTGCCATCAGGAAATACCATCTAGAATTTGCCAGCTGTAAAGACAAGTCAGTCTTCAAGAGGTTGAAAGACTGATTCACATTTCCTGATCAATATTGGTCCTGTCAGAGGCCAGTGCACTCTCTAGCAGCCCAAACAAGAATCAGAGACATAGTAACCAATAGGTCGGTGTGATCAGGCATGAAAAAAACTCATCCTGCTCTGTTTCTGCAGTAGAAAATGTTTCTTTCATTCCATGCTCAGAAGGCCAGGCAGCATCAATGAAGTCGAGTGAGTCACGCCAATATTCTGATGATCTAGAGTTGTGGTGTTGGACTCTGTGGAAAACCCAACAAAGCTGACTCCGAGTGAAGTGCCTCAGAAATGGATGGGCAATAGCTCTAGGCCTGGAACCCTTCCAAAAAGTCAGAGGATTTGGAGGATGCTCACTCACTTAAACTTGTAATTACCCTGGAAACGTTAAGGGTTTAACAAGCTTACCTAACTCCTGGGTAACTGTTAAACCAAGCCCTGGACTCACCATTGGCCCCCATTGCTACAGACCCTAACACCCCTATTCCTCCAGGTGTGACACAGCCGTCTGATCAGAAACCAAATCCCCTCAACTCAACAACATGCTCTCAGCCCAGCACACTGGATCCAAAGTGAGCCCCCACCACCACTCTCCCCCTCCCCCCCTGCCCCCGCCAGACCCTTGTTCACTCACCCCCACCCTCTCCCACCTTCCTGCAGCTGAAAGGATCCCAGTCTGATCCTAGACTGCCCTCAGTCTTGACACTCTGACCTACCCTAAACATTCATTCGTTGACACCCTTGCACAACCTCACCTGCCTTGCACCCTATACCTCTTAACCTGCCCTCCCTCATTAGCCTTCAGAGTGCCCACTGGGCATTTTAACTGCAGAATGCAGCTCTGAGTGCTGTGAAAGGGGACATGGTTTTCACCCGCCTCACCGGGCAGAAATGTGTCCTGACCAAGTGCCAGTAACTCACTGAAATGCTAACCCATGGGCTTCTCAGGTACCCGATCCAGAGAGACCCTGAAACCGCTGCAGCCACTGGAGGAGAGTTGGAGACAGCCAGTGGAGAACTAGGATGGAGAACAGCAATGAACATCCATACAAATAAACAAGGTAGAGGCAGGAATAGTCTATTCGGCCCATTACACCTGCTCCATTGTACAAGACCCTGATCTGATTCTGGTCTCAACTATACTTTCCTGTCATCCAGAGACCCAGGCAATGTCCAGGAGATCTGGGTTCAAATCCTGCCAGGTACACAGTGCAATTTCAGTCCAATAAAATCCTGGAATAAAGAGTCCAACAATGACCATGAATCTATTGTAGACATCTGTTCACTAATGTCCTTTCAGGAAGAAAACTGTCATCCTTACCTGGTCTGGCCTACATGTGACTCCAGACCTACAGCAATGTGATTGACTCTTTCCTGCCCCCTGGGCAATTAGGGATGGGCAATAAATGCTGTCCGAGCCCATAACACCTCATCCCATGAATGAATTTTTTAAAATTGTGGAGGTCCTAAACTCTGGAATTCTATCGCGAAACCTTTTTGCCTCTCCAGTTCTCTCTCGACCTTTCTCAACAATGGTTTGGAGATGCCGGTGTTGGACTGGGGTATACAAAGGTAAAAATCACGCATTACCAGTTTATAATTCAACAGGTTTATTTGGAAGCATTAGCTTTCAGAGTGCTGTTCCTTCAACCACCTGATGAAAGAGCAGCGCTCCAAAAGCTAGTGCTTCCAAATAAACCTGTTGGACCATAACCTGGTGTTGTGTGATATTTAACTTTCTCAACAATCTACCACTTTGGACAAGCTGTTGGTCACCTGCTGTAATATCACTGCTGGCCTGGTAGCAATCTTTCTGTGAAGCAGACCAGGACACTTTATTGTACTAAGGATACTACGACAATGTTGAAAATCACACAACACCAGGTTATAGTCCAATAGATTTAATCGTAACATCGAGCCCTCCACAATCACATGATGAAGGAGCGTCACTCCGAAAGCTAGTGTGTTTCCAATTAAACCTGTTGGACTATAACCTGGTGTTGTGTGATTTTTAACTTTGTACACCCCAGTCCAACACCAGCATCTCCAAATCATGACGTCAATGTTGATTAGTGTTGTATAATAAAGCGTGTACATTCTTTTCTTTAATCTTTTATCAAAATAAGTTACCTACTGTGACTCTGTCTTCTGAACAGCATTCAGAGATCAGCTTTCGTCATAAATGGAACTCTACAAGAAATATAAACTGATTACAAAACTATCGACCTATTACTTTGGCCATCTGCAATACCTGATCTGAATGTCACTGAACAGAGGAAACATTGTGATCACATATTAGAAAAGATTAAAACATGACTCAAAATGAAGGCAGAAATTCAATCTGTAAAACAGTTTGAGCGTTCTTGTTGTGATTTATTATAATCATCATCTACTTGATTGAATTGCTGTCTTTTAACTCCTTGCCAGCCACCTAGTATGCTGTATACAATCCAGGAGTACTGCGGCTCTCCAGTAAGAGTTCTGTTGATTCTTTTTTGATCACATAAACTATATTTACATATGAGGGCTTTGACTGTGCAGAGCCCATTGACTGCCAAAGGGCCTGTACTGCGCTGTAATGTTCTAAGTTAAGGAATGGGCAGATATCAGGTTTTTGATTACTTCTATGGGGCCTGAAAGAGCATATTGCTCCCCCAGTACATCTCAAACGCCATTTCAAGATGCATCTTGACACATTTTCCTGAGCAGAAATACAGGGAGGGCCATGAGGAAGACTTTTACTGCACACAACTGCCAATAACTTGGAACTCGTTATCTTTAAAGGCGGTGGAAGCTGAGACAATGAGTTATGTTAAAAGCAAATTGGTCTTAAGGGAAATAAACTGGCAACATCTACTGGGGAAATGGGACTGATTGGATTGCTTTACAGACAGACAACAATGACTCAATGGGCTTAATGGCTTCCTTCAATGCAATACAGAGGAACCTCAATTATCTGCCATTCAATTAACCGAATTTTGGATTATCTGAACAAGACCACAGGGTCCTGATGCTTGGCTAACTATGTTATCCAGCATTCAATTATCCAGCATTCGATTAACCGAACAAAATCCTCCCCGCCTATGTCCTTTGGATAATCGAGGTTCTTCTGTACGGAGTCTGAGCATGTGACTGGATAGACTCAAGCCCCACCTCTATCAGATGTACTGTGTTCTGTAAGATTCTGGTCTGGGAGTCACAGATTGCCTCAAAAAAGAGGGATTGGTTATAAAGTAGTTTTTAAAATATGTTCCGGTTTACATATGATATGCCAAAAAGACTGGAAAGACTTGCAACCCACAGCAGATAAGAACGTTGGCCTGATCGCAGATTGGACAAGTGCATGAATGAAGCAAATCCCCCAGGGCAGAGGTGTCAGTCTCATTTATTCTCATCTTCTTCAGCTAACCAGAGTGTTAGGCCAGAGACAGCACTTCGTCACCTCAAGAAATCTCATTTTTCTGCTCAGGCGACTGACTGTGTGGAGTTTGCATGTTCTCCTCGTGTCTGCGTGGGTTTCCTCCGGGGGCTCCGGTTTCCTCCCACAGTCCAAAGATGTGCAAGTCAGGTGAATTGGCCATGCTAAATTGCCCGTAGTGTTAGGTAAGGAGGTAAATGTAGGGGTATGGATGGGTTACGCTTCGGCGGGTCGGTGTGGACTTGTTGGGCCAAAGGGCCTGTTTCCACACTGTAAGTAATCTAATCTAATCTAATCTAATCTAATATTATTCCTTTTGAAGTCCCTTCATACATCTTATTTCTGGTAGACATGCGCCCATGGTTAATTCATGGATCCATTAGCAAGGGACAGATATTTAAGGTACACACAACCTCTTGCTTCCTGAGTCCAGTGCCACAGCTTTCCACCTTGTTATCAACCTTGTAAAGGAGTGAAACTCTTAAAGACATGTGAAGTTGCAGAGATTTCCTACAATAGTATTCCCTGGGAGTCTCTGTACATTCAAGCTCAGCATTCCAGACAGTCATGGCTGATCAATTTCCAGTAAGTTTCAAGTGTGTCCCAATTTTTTCTTTGAATTCACTCACGGGATGTGGGTGTTGCTAGCTGGTCAGCATTTATTATCCATCCTCAATTCCCCTTGAGAAATGGTGGTGAGCTGCCTTCTTGAACTGCTGCAGTCCACGTGTCCTTAGGAAGGAAATCCCAGGATTTTGACCCAGTGACAATGAGGAAACAGTGATATATTTGCAAGTCAGGATGGTACATGGCTTGGAGAGGAACTTGAAGGTGGCAGTGTTCCCATGTATCTTCTGCCCTTGTCCTTCTAGATGGAAGTGGTCTTGGGTTTGGGAGGTGCTGTCTGCGGATCTTTGGAGAATTTCTGCAGTGCATCCTGTAGATAGTACACACTGCTGCTACTGAGCATCGGTGGTGAAGGGAGTGGATGCTTGCGGATGCTATGCCAATCAAGTGGCTGCTCTGTCCTGGATGGTGTCAGGCATCTTGCGTATTGTTGGGGGCTGTATCAATCCAGGTAAGTGGGGAGTATTCTATCACACTCCGGGCTTGTGCCTTGTCGATGATGGACCAGCTTTGAGGAGTCGAGGTGACTTACTCATCACAGTATTTCTAGCCTCTGACCTGCTCTTGTCGCTACTGTGTTTATATGGTAAGTACACTTGGGTTTCTGGTCAATGGTAACCCCAAGGATGTTGATAGTAGGGATTCAGTGCTGGTAACACCATTGAATGTGAAAGAGCGGTGGTTAGATTGTCTCTTATTGAAGATGGCCTGGCATTTGTGTGGCGCATATGTTACTTGTCACTTGTCAGCCCAAGCCTGGATATTGTCCTGATCTTGTTACATTTGATCATGGATTGCTTCAGTATCTGAGGGGTAGAGGGGAATCCAAGTCTGAGAAGCAATTTGAATGGCTAAAGCTGAGGATTGAGGGAAAAGAAAAGCATTGAGGATGAGGTCAAAGGGTTGCAAAGCCATTCCTCCATCAGAGGCGCAGGCACGCCCCTTTCCGAGACATACTAACTGCAGTGTGGGCAGGTTGCCACCTTCTGGTGATATGATGCCTCACATTTGTGTGTGGTTAGCCCTGGCAGGCACCAACTTGGCATAAAGCCTGGGCTCATGCCAGGAGGATTTTTGAGCTATTGTTAGGCCAGAGAAGAAGGAAGACATTTTTTTAACCCTGGACCCAACTGCATTATATTTGACCTGGGAATAATTGACCACAACAGTAAATATTTAAAACAGAAAACCTATTCATTTCTCTTACAGTATGTCTGCAGTAGTGAGTAGAGTTGATTGTCTCTTGATTATGTCTCTTGATTATGTCGCTTGATTAAACTTAAAAATATAAGTGTTAATTTATCCCGGAGCAGTGTTTTGTTGAGGAATAAGATTGTGCTATTTTCTGGATCTGTAGATTGAAAGAAGCAAAAATGGCCTTTAATAGAGTGATATGCCCTTCTTGTTTGATGTGGGAGTTTAGAGAGTTGAGGATTATATCTGCAATAAATGCCGTTGGTTGCGAATCCCATCAAATTGAATGGATTGGTTGGAGAGACAGTTAGAGGCAATGAGGAATTGACAAGAGCAAGGGATTGTGATGGATGGCAATTACAGGAAGGAAGAAAAGTCTCAGATACAGTCACATAGATGGGTTAACTCCAGGAAAGGTAAGAGAGGTAGGCAGGTAGTGCAGGAGTCTTCCGTGGCTATCCCCATTTCAAACAAGTATGCTGTTTTGGAAAATACAGGAGGTGATGGATTCTCAGGAGAATGTAGCACGAACAGCCAAGTTTCTGGTATCAAGACTGGCTCTAATGCAATGAGAGGTACATTGGGTTCCAAGAGATCGATTGTGTTAGGGGACTCTCTAGTCTGAGGCACAGACAGATGTTTCTGTGGCCAGCAGCGAAAAATCAGAATGGTGGGTTGCCTGTCTGGTGCCAGGATCAAGGATGTCTCAGAGAGGGTGCAGAATGTTCTCAAGGGGAAGAGGGCCCAGCAGGAGGTCATTGTCCACATTGGAACTAATGACATAGGAAGGGCAAGGGCTGAGATTCTGCAGGGAAAATGTAAAGAGTTAGGATGGAATTTAAAAAGGAGGTCTTCGAGAGTAGTAATATCTGGATTACTCCTGGAGCTGCAAGCTAGTGAGGGTAGGAATGGGAGGATAGAGCAGATGAATGCATGGCTGAGGAGCTGGTGTATGAGAGAAGGATTCACATTTTGGCCTAACAGGGAAGGCAGATGAACTCAGGGCATGGTTAGGAACATGGGACTGGGATATCATGGAAATGACAGAAACGCGGCTCAGGGATGGATAGGACTAGCAGCTTAATATTCCAGGATACAGATGCTACAGGAAGGACAGAAAGGGAGGCAAGAGAGGAGGGGGAGTGGCATTTTTTGATAAGGGATAGCATTACAGCTAGGCTGAGGGAGGATATTCCTGGAAATACATCCAGGGAAGTTATTTGGGTGGAACTGAGAAATAAGAAAGAGATGATCACCTTATTGGGATTGTATCTAATAGTCAGCATGAAATTGAGAAACAATCAGAGATCTCAGTTATCTGTAAGAATAATAGGGTGATTATGGGAGGGGATTTTAACTTACTAAACATAGACTGCAACTACCAGAGTGTTAAGGGTTTAGATGGAGAGGAATTTGTTAAGTGTGTACAAGAAAATTTTCTGGTTCAGTATGTGGATGTACTTACCAGAGAAGGTGCAAAACTTGAACTCTTGGGAAATAAGGCAGGGCAGGTGACTGAGGTGTCAGTGGGGGAGCACTTTGGGGCCAGCGACCATAATTCTATTCGTTTTAAAGTAGGGATGGAAAAGGATAGACCATATCTAAAAGTTGAAGTTCTAAATTGGAGGAAGGCCAATTTTGATGGTGTTGGGCAAAAACTTTCAAAAGTTGATTGGGGCAGATGTTCGCAGGTAAAGGGACGCCTGGAAAATGGGAAGCCTTCAGAAATGAGATAATGAGAGTCCAGAGACAGTATATTCCTGTTAGGGTGAAAGGAAAGGCTGGTATCTATAGGGAATGCTGGATGACTAGAAAATTGAGGGTTTGATTAAGAAAAAGAAGGAAGCACATGTCAGGTATAGACAGGATAGATCGAGTGAATCCTTAGAAGAGTATAAAGGCAGTAGGAGTATACTTAAGAGGGAAATCAGGAGGACAAAAAGGGGACATGAGATAGCTTTGGTAAAAAGAGTTAAGGAGAATCCAAAGGGTTCTTACAAATACATTAAGGACAAAAGGGTAACTAGGGAGAGAATAGTTAAGGCGGCCTTTGTGTGGAGCCACAGGAAATGGGGAAATACTATGGAAAAGGACATGGAAGATATAGAATGTAGGGAAATAGATGGTTACAACTTGCAAAATATACAGCTTGCATATTACAGAGGAGGAAGTGCTGGATGTCTTGAAATACGTAAAAATGGATAAATCCCCCGGATCTGATCAGGTGTACCCTCGAACTCTGTGGGAAGCTAGGGAAGTGACTGCTGGACCCCTTGCTGAGATATTTGTGTCATTGATAGTCACAGTGAGATGTTGGAAGACTGGAGGTTGGCTAACGTGGTGCCACTATTTAAGAAGGGTGGTAAGGACAAGCCAGGGAACTATAGACTAGTGAGCCTGACGTCAGTGGTGGGCAAGTTGTTGGAGGGAATCCTGAGGGACAGGATGTACATGTATTTGGAAAGGCAAGGACTGATTAGGGATAGTCAACATAGCTTTGTGCGTGGGGAATCATGTCTCACAAACTTGTTTGGGTATTTTGAAGTAACAAAGAAGATTGATGAGGGCAGAGCAGTAGATGTGATCTATATGGACTTCAGTAAGGCATTTGACAAGGTTCCCCATGGGAGACTGATTAGCAAGGTTAGATCTCA
>NC_057739.1:31617100-31624406 GCF_004010195.1 Chiloscyllium plagiosum | reverse complement strand
GAATATTGCGTGCAATTCTGGTCTCCTTCCTATCGGAAAGATGTTGTGAAACTTGAAAGGGTTCAGAAAAGATTTACAGCATGTTGCCAGGGTTGGAGGATTTGAGCTATAGGGAGAGGCTGAACAGGCTGGGGCTGTTTTCCCTGGAGTGTCAGAGGCTGAGGAGTGACCTTATAGAGGTTTATAAAACCATGAGGGCCATGGATAGGATAAATAGACAAAATCTTTTCCCTGGGGTGGGGGAGTCCCGAACTAGAGGGCATAGGTTTAGGGTGAGAGGGGAAAGATATAAAAGAGACCTAAAGGACAACTTTTTCTCTCAGAGGGAGGTATGTGTATGGAATGAGCTGCTAGAGGAAGTGATGGAGGCTGGTTCGATTGCAACATTTAAAAGGCATTTGGATGGGTATATGAACAGGGTAGGTTTAGAGGGAAATGGGCCAAGTGCTGGCAAATGGGACTAGATTGGGTTGGGATATCTGGTTGGCATGGACAAGTTGGACCGAAGGGTCTGTTTCCGTGCTGTGCGTCTCTATGACTCTGCAATCAGCACCACCAGGACAGTTCATCAAAAAGTGTAAGGTAAAAATAAAAATCTAAGTTTTGATTTGAGCAGCGCTGAGGAGACCATGTGCTTGTTTGTGGGTCTGTTAGTGACTGGTCCTTGCTGCACTGAATGTAAAAGAGCAGCAACAGCAGCTTCACACACTGTGTTTACTAAATTCAAAAATCAATTTCCCTGACATTTTAACATGGCATTTGAATCTATGGGCATGTAGCGTTCGCTTAGCTCAGGCTCTCTCTCAGCAGTATGCAGGAGATGCATTTGTGCGACAATTGCTTGTAACATTTACGATGGGATCCTCGATTGGTTTGATGACCTCAGAATAACCCCAGTGAAAAAGGCTGCAAACATGCCATCTGGGGTTTGAATGTCTCGCTGTTCTGGATAAGAGTCAAAAGTAATATTACAAGCTTGTTATAGACTCTTTATGAATGGGCTGGTGTTCTGCACTGTTATCTAAATGGCATTAACAGCAACTTGTGGAAGTACAGGCCTCCACCAATATATGGTAAAGATAAAGTTGCTGGAATCCTATTGAGCCATAGGGCTACTTTCTTTAAAGAGAGAGATAACTGGTGATTGTTTAACCTGAGTGTTACCACCCCTCAGGTGAGGGGGGATGTTGAGTGGCGAGTCCTTCATCTAACCTCAGCTGGTACAGGAATTGAAGCCACACTGTTCGCATCATGCTGCATCGCAAAGCAGCTGTCCAGCTAACTGAGCTAGCCAACTCTCCCTTTTACATAAGAAGGGAATAAGTCATTAACCTTCTCATGCCTATCACCCTAGTCATTTAGATTGTGACTAATCTATAGTTTCGCTTCATTTATCAGCTTCTGCTTTTCCTCAATTAAAGTATATTGTAGGCCTCACATCCCAACAATCGGCTCATCAAATCAAGGATCATGTTCCTACAGTTGTCCATGCTAGGCTGCCTACAAACCATACTCGACCAAACCACCCTTGTGGAATGCAAACATCTACTGTTAGATGTGATTCAATAGTTGGGCTGCACTTGCTGACCAAACAGAGTGTGCTAACAGCTACAGTATCACCCAATTTAGAATAATTAATCATAGACTGATCGTGAACACCTGTACTCTGAAGACAGAAACAGTGTGCTCGAGCCTTGTGGCTTTTTGGAAGAATCTAGCAGCTTGTGGAGATAATAATTCCTGTCACTTTCTTTATGGCAATGCCACTGCCTTTCAGAGTCAACTTGCTGACTCATCCTTGGTGGGAGAAATTGTTGCACTTGTGCCATTTTTTGCATTTGTCCTGATGAGCAGACTCAATATAATTCTGGTGAAACTTCACTTGATTACCTCCAGATCCAGTGTATCTTTCCTGAGATGTGGTGATCAGAAATGAATCTCCAGATGAGGTCTCACCAATGCTCAGTACAATATGTCATGGTTCACTTTTCCATTAAAAACTCCCTTGAGATAAAGACTGGCAGTCTGTTCAGCTTTTTGACGTTTTGTACCAAAGCTTTGTGGAATCTGTTCATCTGGGCAGTAAAGTCCCTTTGACCATCTGTAATTGCTCACTTTTAAGAAGCAATTCTAGTTTGCTTCTCAAAAATCTCACAGGGTGACCTCCAGCTTCCATAAGTGTGCCTACTCTAGACTCATAGTGACCTGGTATCTGAGAATGGCCTTTCACTGTACTGGCACCCATCCTCCTGAAAACCAGATCCTGCCAAGGTTACACTGAAGGACTTCATTGTTCCTCGAACTAATTGGGTTCCTCATCTCTACTCCATCTGTATCTTGAGAACTTGGCATTGTCCATTTTAAAATTAACTTTGCATCAAGCTCATTGGCAATGGAGTAAAAATATTTTAAGATCTGGTGAATTGCCTTGATCTGTGCTATTGAACGTCTTTTATGGGTTTCCCTTACTAATGGAAATCCCAACATCCCATTTCTCTTTTATATGAGCCCCAAGAAATGATCAGGCAAAGGGGTTTCTGTGGCTTAATATAAAAACCATTTATTCAAACAGATTGTGAACCTGCTAATGAACTCATCCTCACATGTTGGTTTCATTAACATTCAATCTCAGGTGTTAACACTGGTGCTTAGCTCAGCTGGAGGTCAGCCGGTTTGTGAGATGGAGTGATGCCAACATTGCGTTCGATTCTCATACTGGCTGACGTTACCTTGAGGGTCTGGCTTCTCAACCTCACCTGAAGGACAGTGATCCTCAGCTTAAACTTGTAACTAGTTGTCTTTCTCTCTCTCTCTAACGGTCCTCAGGGACTATGGTGGCCTCCATGTTGAGTTTTATGAAATTCCAGACTGAAAAGTTAAATAGAAGTGTTGCTGTAGAAAGTACATATTTGCAATTTGAGATAGTGGGTGAGGTCATACAGATGAATGAAAACTATCCAATTCTTCCTATTGCCCCAGCCCGATTAAAGGAAATATCAAAATTCTAAACCAATTGGATCACCTTATGTGACAACAAGGTGAAATAGTGGGGACATTAGTCAAGATGCCTGTTGGTTTGAATATTTAGTTGACTCAATAGTAGCTTGTTGGCATAAAAGATGATAACAATCAGCTTCAGATCAATCCTGCTTTCAAATGAACATCAAGGGTCCTTATCATTGTGACAAAAAGGAGACTTTTTTCTTCTGCTGTTGGAATGTACAAGAATAGTTTGTTCGGAAGTCAGTCCCCAAAAAAAATGGAACTCACTTGTGTTTCTGACAAAACAGGAGGTGGATTTTCAATCCCTGCAAGCAGGTGAGTTTGCAGTAGGTTTAAATCTCATCTCTAATATGCCAAAAACGTTCTGCCAATCCAAATATAATTTCAGACGTAGCATTGGTAAAGATGTTCCACTGTTATAATTCCATTAATCTAAGGCAACTCTGTTTCACAATGTTGACTGTGCATTAAACAAAATCAGATTTGCTGAGAATTTACTTTTCAGAATGAACATTCAGTCACAGCTAACAATTACTGGGCAGAGAAAAGATTGATGTATCCCTGACTTACGTTGCCTCAGCAAAGAGGAGTCTGACCATTCACGTTTCTCCCCAGTTAGAGTAACACATTGCAGTAAGTGTAGGCCCAGAAGTAGGCCCAGTTGATTTTCCATTCATACTTGTACATTACAAACTGACTCCATCATAAAGTCATTCTGAAATATTTCTGTTTGGAGTTGTTTTGCTGTTATTGTCACAGCAACAGAACGCCTACACCCTTCACCCCACGTAAGCATCTGCAAGCTCTTCACTTGCTTGAGTTTTTTCTTAATGAGGGTGATAAGTAGAATTATAGAACAGAGCTTTTAGATTCCACTTATTATTATGAAAAACAATTATTTTCTGGTGATTTGACTCAAGTGATTGAATTAATTGAGATCAAACTAAATTAAAAGCTGAAAGGTTTTTGTGGAAATGCAAAGTGGGGGGGGGGCAGGAGTGATACCGAGCTGTGATGGGGAGGATCTGGTTCACACAATCCCTCTATCGATTAAAATCTGCTCATTCACAGCTGTAACTACAAGGTAAAGAAATCTGTCATTCCATGTTATGTAGCCTTACAATGTGTGCAGACACACGCTCACAAAGCACACACACACATTGTGATCTCTACTGTCAGTTCCTGTGCGGGTGATATTTCACACAAGTTAGAGGTGTTTTTGACTCCTTCCTGGGGAAAATACCACCCTGTGCTCAGTACCCATTGAGTGACTGCACCCACATGGCATGGATCAGAGATACTCAACATTAGCAAATGCAAGTAGGACTGTAAGACACAGAATTTATAACAAAAGGTTACAGTGTCATGAAACTGACATGATATATTGAACAAATCTGGATTGTTAAGTCTTTCATCTTTTAGAATGGATTGCAAGTTTTGGTTCATTAATATGTAAATCCCAGAACTTAATTTAAGTCACCTTCCCGAGATAACTTAAGGTTTTATAACAAAAGGTGGCATCTCAGCTCAGATGATGTATTAAAGGTGTGAAGGCAGAGTCTGTCTATATGCCAATCTTGAGTCAGACTGGTTCTATTTCCAAAATGGAATTTACAAACTATCACATGGATTGACTGCCTGCAGATTGTGCATCTTTTGAGCAAAATAGAATGTATCTGCAAATACAAATTCACCCCATAGACTTGTGTGTGTGTGTGCACGCACTCGCACATACACACACTCACTCTCTCTCTCTCATGCATGCGCGCACACATAGATATCAGTCTACGGGGTGAATTTGTTTTTGCAGAATTATATTTACAGGGATTTGCATATTAATGAACCGAAACTTGCAACCCATGCTAAGAGATGAAAGACTTAACAATCCAGGTTTGTTCAATATATCATTTCAGTTTCATGACACTGTAATCTTTTGTTATAAAGTCTGTGTCTTATGATCTTATACTCCACAACCACTTGATGAAGGAGCATTGTTCTAAAAGCTACTGTATCTGAATAAACCTGTTGGACTATAAACCTGATGTTGTGTGATTTTTAACTTTGTCCACCCCAGTCCAACACCGGCACCTCCACATCACGAATTCAAGTTTTTGTTACCTTTAGTCCTTAAACAACAGTGACTTTACAGAAAATACTGCAAACTCTTGGCAGGGTTGTGTCGTACATTTGGTATTTCTGTTGGCAGTGTGACAGGGATTGATAATGCTGCTCAGCTCTTGTTCAGAACAGCTAGGTTATCATGGATAGTCTTTGAGGTTAAGTATTTTGTACCTTTATAGTTGCAGGTTAGAAATCTCAGTTGTTGAGCTTGCCAGGCAGACAATGTCACTGAGTCACTTTCTGAGGGCCTTCATTCCTAATGCAGAGTCTCACTTGGTGGGAATGTGTATTGTGAAGTTTGGCTTGTCTGCTCCTATTATTCCACCAGATTTGCTGAATTTACACTTATGGATGGTGCCTCAGTTGAGAGATTACAGCCTGACACATTCACTATTGGCAGGCGATCTGCCCCTGGTTACTGAATCATAAAATAACTCTATTATGGTAACGATTCATAAAATAATCCCACACAATAGAAGTTCATGACTCCAATGGCAATAAAAATTTTAAAAGGGGCTAGCAAAATTAAATTCTAGTTAACTGGGTATTATGCATGCACGTCTTAATGAGGAGTAATGTTGAATATGAGTATTAATGGGCATCAGCACAACACAGTGCAATTAAATACTCAGCCGCAGTGTGGTTAATAACACTCAGCCTGTGGATAATTGCAGACCTGTCCTGTCTCTGCGGAAATGATGTGCTGGCTCCAACATGCCACCTTCTGGTTTATGTCGTTACCTAATGCTGATTATTTCTGAGCTGTTTGTAGCAGTGATACTGAAACCTGTTCTGAGTGGGCACAATGCTTTCTCATGAATATTGGCAACCCCCCGTGTTGTTAATACTTACATTATCTTGAATTGCAATGTAGGTTATAGTCCCACAGGTTTATTTGGAAGCACTAGCTTTTGGAGCGTTGCTCCTTCATCAGGTGGTAGTCACACCCCAGTCCAACGCCAGCACCTCCAAATCTTGAGTTGCAATGTCACTGAAAAACATGATGACTAACTCTTTAAGGACTTCACATTTAAAAACTCACTGGCCATTAAGATCATCATGCATTTTAAGATTACTGATGTGATTATTATTGTTAAGAGTCTGTTTGATACACCCCCCTGCCGGGTTGAACAACTTGCTGTAGCTAGATTTTTGTCTTTATTACTGAGTGTAAGAAGATATACATATCTCTGTCCGTACACTGACAGAATGATTGCTGAGATTCCAGATAGTGAATGTTTTGGATATAGCCACAATATGGTACACAACGTACCTTCCATCAAGTATGATGTTCATTTTCACAGAATTAAAAAGAAGCTATTTGGCCTGCAGTGCTGAGGGTCAGCTCCCTGAAAAACATTGTAAATTACTTCCAGTTGCCTGGTGTTTTTCCAGAGTCTACAAATCATTTCATTATAAATATCTGTCCAATTCCCTTTTTATTAATATTGTACCTATTTCCATCACCACTATAATCAGGAAATGGGTTATTTGGAGTATTCTGTTAATTTGACACAGAGGGTTTTATTAACATATATTAGGTTTTAAATAATCATTTTTAGTTAGTTATCATCACTAACAGTGACACCACATTAGTAAATAATCTATTTATTTGGTTATGACATTCTACAACAGTTAAGAGTCGAGATGAGGAGAAATGTCTTCACCCAGAAAGTGGGGAGCCTGTGAAATTCTCTGCAGCAGAAAACGGTTGAGGTCAAAACATTTAAAGTTTTTAAGGAGTTAGA
Organism: Chiloscyllium plagiosum; assembly: GCF_004010195.1. Lineage (NCBI taxonomy): Eukaryota > Metazoa > Chordata > Chondrichthyes > Orectolobiformes > Hemiscylliidae > Chiloscyllium > Chiloscyllium plagiosum. The sequence continues at coordinate 31,617,534 of NC_057739.1, read as the reverse complement.
GTATTGTTCGTAGGGCTAAAAGGATCAAAGGCTATGAGGAAAAAGCAGCAACAGAGAACTGAGTGATTGAATGGTGGAACAGGTGAATAGCCTCCTCTTTTTTTCTATGTTTCTATGTTTAATGCAGCAAAGTTGCAAAAATCTGTATGTTAAGAATATGAGTGCTTAGTGTAAGAAATGATCAATCTCACTGGATAACATTGGTAACAATGTAACAATTGGTAACAATTACCAGCCCCCTGTGCCTGATGGGTTGTTGCTAACACAATTGTTCTGGATTAGAGTGGTGCTGGAAAAGCACAGCAGTTCAGGCAGCATCCAAGGAGCAGGAAAATCGACATTTCGGGCAAAAGCCCTTCATCAGGAATAGAGGCAGAGTGCCTGAAGGGTGGAGAGATAAATGAGAGGAGGGTGGGGGTGGGGAGAAAGTAGCA
>NC_057739.1:31613822-31616995 GCF_004010195.1 Chiloscyllium plagiosum | reverse complement strand
GGAAGTTTGGAACTAGGGTGAGGTGGGGGAAGGGGAAATGAGGAAGCTGTTGAAGTCCACATTGATGCCCTGGGATTGAAGTATTCCGAGGCGGAAGATGAGGCGTTCTTCCTCCAGGCGTCTGGTGGTGAGGGAGTGGCGGTGAAGGAGGCCCAGGACCTCCATGTCCTCGGCAGAGTGGGAGGGGGAGTTGAAATGTTAACACTATTGTGTTTTATTTTAAGGTGAAATTCAGTGGAAACACATTTACAAGATTCCTCTCAGTAACCTCGTTGGAAGAAGCATTGAGCGGCCTCTGAAGTCACCTCTGGTTGCCAAGGTCGTTACCACGCCGACATCTAGTGGAATCGCAGCAATGCCTGTAGCTCACTCACTTTCACTTTCTCGCATGGAGATCAAAGAGATTGCATGCAGAACACGCAAAGAGTTGTTGGGTAAGGGTTGTTCCTGAATGACAAACTGTAGCTCCCCTGTGGTGCTCAAAGCCACTTGACAAGTCGGATTTGACACATTGAATTACCCAACTTGTCTTATCCGTACCTGGCACCTCCCCCAGATTTTGGAGCAGCTGTTAAATTGAGGAATTATAAAGAAGATGCAGTGCTGTTCAAAATCAGATTTCTGATAAGGTCAGGGTGCAGATTTGAAACGCAACAGAACAGAACACTGTAACTTATTGGTTACTTCACATGGTTTGTCTGAGCAGACCCTCGGACTGGTGTTTTAGCAGGGGCTGGAGGTTAGCCATTTTAGTTTTCACTTCAATTGTACTCAATTGAAACAAACACCCTGCTGGTGTCCTTGCAATTGATATATAGCTTTTAAATCACATGTTCTTCCTCTTTCTCATCTCTTTCTGCTTATGAATCTCTCACTCACTCTCTTTATCACTTTCTCTGTCACTTTCTCTTCTCAATCACCTTTCCTTTCCCTTCTTCCCTCTCCTATCTCTCTATTCCCTCTCATTTCTCCATCTTCTCTTTGCCTTTGACTTTCTCTTCCTCTTGCACTCTCTGTTTGGGTGTGCTTCCCCCCTCTTCATCATCTTCTAATCTCTCTCTCTAACTTGACCTCTCTCTTCTTTCTGGCTATCTTTCCTCCATGTCTCTCTATTTTGAATACACTCTTTCTTCTCTCCTGTTTCTCATCACTGTCCCTCCTCTTTCTGTCTCTATTTTGACGTCCCCTTTTTTTCCTCCCCTCTCCCAGCTCTCTCCCCTATCCCTTTGCTTCAGTCTTGGTTAACCAAAGGACCAACCAGGATTCCTCCTTTTAAAAAGGGTGGTATGGTGGCTCAGTGGTTAGCTCTGCTGCCCCACAGCGTCAGGGGCCTGAGTTCGATTCCACTCTCAGGTAATTGTCTGTGTGGGGTTTGCGCATTCTCCCCGTGTCTGCATGGGTTTCCTCCAGGTGCTCTGGTTTTCTTTCACAATCTAAAGATGCTAAATTGCCCATAGCGTCCAGTAAATTAGGAGGAGCAGCCATAGGGAATATAGGGTAGGGGTAAGATGCTCTTCGGAGGGTCAGTGTGAACTCGATGGGCCGCATGGCCTATTTCCACACTGTACCGATTCTATGATAAACAGCATTGATTGCTGGGGAAGTGTTTTTTTTAAGCCAAGTTTGGCCACAGTGCAGCCCTTTAAAGAGTAGGTTAGAAATTAGCCATAGTCTTAGCAAAGCAGACATCAGAGAGATCAAATAGCGTACCCTACAATTCCTTCTTTTCTCTCCGTGGTTAGCTGTACAAATTGATTAAAATAACTATAAACTGTAATATGCTGCAAAGGAAGAATTAATTCAGCAGACCTTAACTGTGATTTTCAAATAAGCAGATTATTTCTCAAGATAGAGGGCTTTATATTTTAGAGGAAGTAACTGAAGCCTAAAACTAATGAAAATAGTTGGACTGACCCAAATCTTATTTCTTCAGTGTGTACCTTTCGGAGGAACAGATGAGTTTAATTGGCCCTCCACATGGTCTCTCAGCTGGAGTTTCAGCTCAGTTGCTGTGCCTATGAAATTCATTCAAAATCAGTCGCTAATCAATGTATTTACCATTGCACAGTTTCCACTTTCAGTAACTGGTCTGCATCCAACTAAACTCTGAAAATTAAGCAACCCAAAGGCACAGTTTAGATTATTTTAAATTGTTTTAATTTGCTATGAGAATGACTACAGTACAGTTAGGAGCAAATGGTTCTGTATTGTTCTTACAACATATTTTTGAGATTTTAAAATCACAGGTGGGAGCGAGAGTGATAAAAAAATTGTGTGTTGCTCAGTACCAACAATTGAATGATTTTCAACTGTATTCACCAAACTGCATGCAATCACTGTTCTTAAATAGATCAAGGAATTCTGTTTTAATTTTTAAAAACAGTACAGTCACCTATTTGTTCCGATTCATAGACAATTTAACATTTAATGACTCACATTTAAACAGATCTTGAGAAAATAAAGATTGGTCTCAAAGCGAATGCAATTTTGAGCCCAAAAAAGGGTATTGGCACTCAGTTGAGTTTCGTGGATGATTCAGTGTCTGTGCAGTATGTCCTCACTTAAAGTCACTCTGCTCAAAGTTATTTCACTTTAAGGTCATTAATCAATGAATTGCAAACTATCCATTTAACATTGGGAGAAAGTGAGGACTGCAGATGCTGGAGATCAGAGCTGAAAATGTGTTGCTGGAAAAGTGCAGCAGGTCAGGCAGCATCCAGGGAGCAGGAGAATCGACATGTTTCAGGCATGAGCCCTTCTTCAGGAATCTTCACACTGTTGTTGGTTCCAAATGTTTTCTTTGTGGATTGCATTCTCAGAAGATCTCTTCTCCAGCCGCCTCCCAAACCCAGATTTTCTGTTTTACTCACAGACCATGCCCTTAACTCTCCCGAGCCTTGCCTTTGCCCCAGGTTTCAGCTGTCTCCCAGGCCTTGCTCCCCAGCTTTGCCTCTTCTCTGGGCTTCATAAGGCAGCTTTGTTCTGCAGCATTGCTGTTCCTCCTTGAGTCGAAGGAGGGTGGAAGGGTACTGGTCGGTACGGTGGGAAAGGAAGAAGCGGAGGGCTTTGAGTCCTTCGTGATGGGGGATGGAGGTGTACAGGGACTGGATGTCCATGGTGAAGATAACGTTGGGGACCGGGGAAGAGCGAAAATCATGGAGGAGGTGGAGGGC
>NC_057739.1:31571996-31612502 GCF_004010195.1 Chiloscyllium plagiosum | reverse complement strand
CGCCTTCCTAACCTGCAATCTTCTTCCTGACCTCTCCGCCCCCACCCCAGTCTGACCTATCACCCTACCATGACCTCCATTCCACCTATCGCATTTCTAACGCCCCTCCCCCAAGTCCCTCCTCCCTACCTTTTATCTTAGCCTGCTGGACACACTTTCCTCATTCCTGAAGAAGGGCTTATGCCCGAAATGTCGATTCTCCTGTTCCCTGGATGCTGCCTGACCTGCTGCGCTGTTCCAGCAACACATTTTCAGCTCTGATCTCCAGCATCTGCAGACCTCACTTTCTCTTCTTGTTGATGGTGGTCATAGCTTGGCATTTGTGATGCAAATGTTACATGCCACGTGTCAGCCCAAGCCTGGATATTGCCCAGACCTTGTTGCATTGTGGTGACAAAACACCTTTCACTGTTTCTTTCTAGATATATGTGACAATAAATAACTCATAACTCTTTACTCATAAGACTGTGTTCAAATCTTAGACCTGAAGCCAAGCCTTTGCGATTTTCAGAAAAAGATGCTACCACCTTTGCTCTGCTGAAATATAGGAATGCTGTTTTGTTAATAGAAACATTCTTTGGTAAACCATTTCTGTTTTGCTAGAATGTGAAATCTTGTATCAACAATGGTTGTAGAAGCAGAGTCCAGAAGTTCTTTGGTAGAGAATTAAATAATTGCTCAATGTTGAAGAACATTTAAAGGATTCAATTAACACATTCGAGATTGGGATTAGACAAAAGGAATCTTCTTTCTTAAATCATTCATGGGATGTGGACATTGCTAACTGGGCCATTATTGCCCATCTCTAGTTGCCATTGAGAAGATGGCAGTGGGCTGTCATCTTGAACTGCTGCAGTCCAGTTGGTGTAGGTAAACCCACAAGGCTAGGACGGAGGGAGTTCTAGGACGTTGACCCCGTGACACTGAAGGAATGACTGTACATTTACAGGTTGGGATAGTGAGTGGCTTGGAGGGGAACTTGCAAGTGTCATTGCTCCCATTTATCTACTGCCCTTGTCCTTTTACGTGGCTGTGAGTTTAGAAAATGCTATCTGAGGAGCCTTGGAGAATTTCTGCAGTCATTTTGTAAATGGTATACATGACTGCGACTGAGCATTAGTGGTGAAGCAAGTGAATATTGGTAGATATGGTGCCAATCACATTTGCTGCTTTGTCCTGGCTAGTATCAGTTTTCTTGAGTGTTGTTGGAACTTCAGTGATTGAGACAAGTGGGGACTTGTGCCTTGTAAATGGTGGAAGATTACCTGTTGCAAGATTCCTAGCCTCTGACCCACTCTTGTACGCTAGTTTCCAGCCAATGGTAATCCCAGGATGTTGATAGTGAGAAATTCAGTGATGGTAATGCCCTTGATGGTTAAGTGATGATGGTTAGCTTCTTGCTGGAGATGGTCATTGCCTGGCATTTGTGTGGCATGATCATCACTTGCCACTTTACAGCCCAAGCCTGGATAATGTGCATGTCTTACTGTATTTGAACACAGACTGTTTCAGTAGCTGAGGAGTCATGAATGGTGCTGAACACTGTGCAGTCATCGGTGAATATCCCCATTTCTGACCTTATGATGGAGGGAAGGGCATTGATGAAGAGGCTGAAGATGGTTGGGTCTAGGACCATACCCAGAGGAACTTCTGCAGAGATATTCTGGAGCTGAAATGACTGACCTCTAACAACTACATCCAGTTTCTTCAGTGCCAAATCCAACCAGCAGAGAGTTTTCCTCTGATTCACATTGCCTCCAGTTTTGCCTGGGTTCCTTGATGGCTCATTTGGTCGAATGTAGCCTTGTAATTCCTGAATTCATGCAGAGTACAACATTGACAGAGACTTGATGGGCCAGATGGCTAATATCATTGGTTAGGCCACTGTTGGAATATTGCATGCAATTCTGGTCTCCTTCCAATCAGAAGGATGTTTTGAAACTTGAAAGGGTTCAGAAAAGATTTACAAGGATGTTGCCTGGGTTGGAGGACTTGAGCTACAGGGAGAGACTGAACAGGCTGGGGCTGTTTTCCCTGGAGTGTCGGAGGCTGAGGGGTGACCTTATAGAGGTTTACAAAATTATGAGGGGCATGGATAGGATAAATAGGCAAAGTCTTTTCCCTGGGGTCGAGGAGAGGGGTTTAGGGTGAGAGGGAAAAGATATAAAAGAGACCCAAGGGGCAACTTTTTCACAGAGAGGAATGTGGTGGAGGCTGGTACAATTGCAACATTTAAGAGGCATTTGGATGGGTAAATGAATAGGAAGGGTTTGGAGGGATATAGGCCAGGTGCTGGCAGGTGGGACTAGATTGGGTTGGGATATCTGGTCGGCATGGATGGGTTGGACTGAATGACCTTGACTCTACTGCTGTATGATTCTGTGATTTTTTAATTTCTGACATGAGGGCATCAAAAATCAAAAAAGCCAACCTTACCTCAGTTGTAAAGCGAGGTGTATTAGCAGCTGAGAGTCTCCAGCATTCAGTATTCAGTCGTCACAAATGAATGAATCATTGGACAAGCTGAAGACCATCAATATTTTATTAAAGAGAGATCAAGTTGATGAGAAAAATGTTACCACAACCATTACATCTCAGCTTTCTAATGAAGCAGCTTCATTGTTTCAGCAATGCGTATTACATGTTTCCAGGGCATTATCCAATTATGGTACACTCAGGCAAGTAATGAGCTTTGTCTGCAGTTTTACCTGAAGCTAAACTAATGTATATGCAATGCTGGAGGAAAGATATTCTGCTCTTGTGCTAGGACTCTAATACTCATGAGAACAGTGTGGTTTATGGTCCAGTGATCCTAAACAGTCCTCTATTAAGCTTTAATGTTTGCTTCAGAAGACTAAAGAAGTTTATAAGGAAATTGAAATTTTAACTGGCTAATTCTATTAAGCTGTAGTCACGCTGATTTAAAGTGAGAATTTTGTCTGAAGCCTAAAGCACTTTTATTGGCAGATAAACCAAAGCATATCCTGATGTTCATTACCAGTACGCAGGAGAATTGGATGAGCCAACGATGACATGATCTGTTGGCCATAGTTGTGGAATTCTCACCAACCTTTCACCTTTCCATTATTTGGAACTTCTTGTCAGGTATATTGCAAGCGGCTGGATTTAATTATGAAGCTCACAGGCAGCGTGTTGACTGCAGTCAGGTCCAGTCGATGTCCCTAATCTGCACCCAGCTAGCAGCACAACGAGCTTGTTGTTACCCCTTTGCTCCAAGTTTGAGTGTTTTCCATGTTGTCATTCTAGGCTTGACGACTGAATCAAACACAACCAAATCTGACACAGCTCCAAAGCAGAAAAAATGGGCCCGGAAAGGGGTGGACGAGGAGCTCAGGAAAGGCGCTGTACGATCAACGAGCAGTGACAGGTAAGCACTGATCAATGTGCAGAGAATTTACCATCGTGGGGGGGTTGGGGGGGACATTCCTGCAAGGAGCAGGGATAAGCCAATTGGCTCCACAGACCTGCTTTGTTAGTTAATAGGATCCTACTTGATCTGAATGTAGCTTCAAATCCACATTCACACCCATCCTGATAACGTGTCACTGCTTCCCCTACTTACCAAGAATCTACCTCCCTCTGCCTCTAAGTATTCAGACTCTGCTTCTACCATGTGTTCAGGAAGAGGGATCCAAAGACTAAGGACATGAATTGCCTTGAAATATTCCTCTACAGTGGTTTCAGTAACTGTAAACACTGGATTCTTTTGGGACAAAACCTTGTTCCCATTTGGATCATTTTCCACCAATGGATTATTCTATACTTTTTTTTAGTTTCCTGATACCGGTCTGACGGCAGTTTAACCAGGGTATGAAGGTATGGCCAAATGTTGAAGATTGAAGAAAAGTCATCGAGGGTTTGGGGAATCCATTGCCACAGAAGGCTGTGGAAGCCAGGTCATTGAGTATATCTAAGACTGAGATAGACAGGTTCTTGATTATCAAGGGGATCAAGGGTTAAGGGAGGAAGCGGGAGAATGGGTTTGAGAAACTTATCAGCCATGATTGAATGATGGAGCAAATTCAATGGGCTGAATAGCCTAATTTCTGCTCCTATGATTTGTGGTCTTATGGCTATTTTAGGTTTCCAGAGACTTTGCAGTGATACAATAGAGTTTGTCTATAGCTCCCTTTCCTCCCTCCCTGTTTCATTTTGAAAATTTGTCCAGCCAAAGTGAGTAGGCCTCATGTGCTATTTGATTGCTTGGGACTGCAGATTGAGCTTAAACTCCTGAGACTGAAGGATCAATGTACTTCATTGGAATTGAAGATTGTTCGTTTCCTGTGTTTGATACCAAATATACCACACAAAAATCGTTCTTATCGCATGGGGACTCGAGTACAAGGCTGTGAGAAAGCTTTGCTATAATTGAATGGGATTTTGCTGAGACTACATGTCCACTCCTGGACACCTTATATTTGTTCCATCATTGGGATTAGGACATCGCTGCCAGGCTAGCATTTATTATCCATCCCTGATTGAGTCAACTACGGTCTGGAGCCACATGTAGGTCAGACCAGCTAAAGATGGCAGTTTCCTTCCTTAAAGGACATTAGTGAACCACATGGGTTTTTCTGACAATCGACAATGGATTGCTGGTCATTGTTAGACTCCTAATTTCAGACTTTTAATTGAATTCAAATTCCACCACCTGCCATGGCAGGATTTAAACCTGAGACCCCAGAATATTTCCTGGATCTCAGGATTAACAATCCGGTGAAAATACCACTAGACCATCACCTCCCCGATACCGAAAAAGTGATAGCACTACATTGATTTCTGGGTTATAACAGAGGATGAGTAGGATTAGCCTGGATTCTAGAGTTTAGTAAAGGTGTTTCAATAAAATTTATGTTTTTCTGACAGTGTTGAACAGGGTGAAAGGTGAGAGCTTGGTTCTCGTATTTGAGAATCTAGACTAGGGCATAACCTCAGGGTAGGACTAGTGGATGAATACTAAGTGCACTAGTTAGGTAGGCCTAGGTGAATCCTCAACTCTTCCCCCACCATCTCACAACTAACTTGTGAAAGTGAATATTGTGCATTGGTGTGAATAAGAATTCAGTATTTATAATTTAATTCATTTTTATTTGAGCAAGGAGAATATGATGATACTGATTTTACATTCTCAATGTTCTGTATTTTGACCAGGGTATTCCCAAGAAGAAATGCTCTTTTTAATGTGTTAAATGGCTCACATGTTATAACACAGTGTTACTGCCAGTTACTGGGTGATGTTATGTGTAATTTACAAAATCAATAATCCTTTTGATAGATTAGGCTGTATTCAATTACACCCTTTGATATCATTTGCTGGTTTGTAGTTTTGGAACAGTTCTGTACATGTATAAATTTATAAAACTGTTGCATCAACAGAGTGAAAATTATAATCTGAAATTTTGGAAAATGTAATTAGATGGAAGTCTAAGTATGGCAGTATATGTTGACCTTAAGACCATAAGATATAGAGTGGAAGTAAGGCCATTCAGCCCATCGATTCCACTCCTCCATTTAATCATGGTTGGTGGGCATTTCATCTCCACTTACCTGCATTCTGCACGTAGCCCTTAATTCCTTGCGAGATCAATAATTTATCAATCTCTGCCTTGAAGCCATTTAACGTCCCAGCCTCCACTGCGATCCGTGGCAATGAACTCCACAGGCCCACCACTCTCTGGCTGACGAAATGTCTCCTCATTTCCATTCTAAATTGATTCCCTCTCATTCTAAGGCTGTGCCCGCGGGTCCTAGTCACCCCGCCTAATGGAAACACCTTCCCAGCATCCACCCTTTCTAAGCCATGTATTATCTTGTAAGTTTCTATTAGATCTCCCCTCAACCTTCTAAACTCTAATGAATAAAATCCCAGGATCCTCAGCCGTTCATCGTATGTTAGGCCTATCATTCCAGGGATTATCCATGTGAATCTCCGCTGGACATGCTCCAGAGTCAGTATATCCTTCCTGAGGTGCGGGGCCCAAAATTGGACTCAGTATTCTAAATGGGGCTTTATAAAGTCTCAGTAGCACACCGCTACTCTTATACTCCAATCCTCTTGAGATAAATGACATTACATTTGTTTTCTTAATCACAGACTCAAGTTGCAAGTTAACCTTTAAAGAATCCTGGACTAGCACTCCCAGATGCCTTTGTACTTTGGCTTTATGAATTTTCTCACTGTTTGGAAAATAAGTCCTGTTGCTCACGTTGAATTTCATCAGCCATTTCCTGGACCACTCTCCTAAACTGTCTAAATCTTTCTGTAGCCTCTCCACCTCCTCAGTATTACCTGCCTGTCCACCTAACTGCGTATCACCGGTGAACTTCGCCAGAATGCCCCCAGTCCCTTCATCCAGATCATTAATATATATAAAGTGAACAGCTGAAGCCCCAACACTAAACCCTGTGGAACACCACTTGTCACTGGTACCATTCCAAAAAGAAACCTTTTATCCCAACTCTCTGCCTTCTGTCAGATAACCAATCCTCAATCCATGCCAGTTGCTCACCTCGAACACCATGGGCCCTCACCTTACTCAGCAGCCTCCAGTGAGGCACCTTTTCAAAGGCCTTTTAGAAGTCTAGCTAGATAACATCCACTGGGTTTCCCTGGTCTAACCTACTTGTTACCTCTTCAAAGAATTCTAACAGGTTTGTCAGGCACGACCTCCCCTTACTAAATCCATGCTGTTTGTTCTAATGTGATCCTGCACTTCCAAGAATTTAGAAATCTCATCCTAAACGATGGATTCTAGAGTTTTACCAACAATCGAGGTTAGGCTAATCGACCTATAATTTTCCATCTTTTGTCTTGATCCTTTCTTGAACAAGGGGGTTATAACATAATTTTATACTCATCTGGGACTTTCCCTGACTCCAGAGACTTTTGAAAGATCACAACCAATGCCTCCGCTATTTCCTGAGCTACCTCCCTCACAATATAGCCCATTGGGGCCAGGAGATTTATCAATTTTTAGACCTTTTAGCTTTTCTAGCACTTCCTCTTTTGTAATGACTACTATAGTCAACTCTGCCCACTTGCTTTCCTTACACTGTGAAGACTGAAGCAAATTAGTTTTTAAGTTCTTCAGCTATTTCCTTATCTCCCAGCACTAGCCTTCCAGCATCAATTTGGAGCAACCCAATGTCTACTTTTGCCTCTCATTTGTTTCTTATGAATTGAAAGAAACTTTTACTATAATTTCTAATATTACTGGCTAGCCTATCTTCATATTTGATCCTCTCCTTCCTTATTTCTCTCTTTGTTATCCTCTGTTTGTTTTTGTAGCGTTCCCAGTCTTCTGATTTCCCAGTGCGCTTGGCCACTTTATAGGATCTCTCTTTTTCTTGGATACATTTCCTGACTTCCTTTGTCAGCCATGGCCATCTAATTCCCCCGCCCCCCCCCCCCCCCCCGCCCCACAAAACACACAGACACACACACATCTTTCTTTTGTCTTTGGGATGAATTTACTGTGTCCTCAATTACAGCCGGAAATTCCTGCCATTGTTGCTCTACTGTCTTCCCTGCTAGGCTCTGCTTCCAGTCGATTTGAGTCAGCTCCTCTCTCATGCCCCTGTAATTACCTTTATTTAACTGTAACACATTACATCCGATTTTGCCTTCTCTCTTTCAAACTGCTGACTGAACTCAATCAAATTATGATCATTGCCTCCTAAGTGTTCCCTTACTTTAAAATCTTTTATAAAGTCTGGCATATTACATAGCATAACATCTATTGACATATATCAATAGGTCAAGACCTTTTATGCCCACTCCTAAAGCCTTTTTATTTCCTCCTACAGTTTCATGAATACACCTGGTTTATTCAGTATTTTTGCTATTTCACCCTACCCCCGAAGAGTTTGTCATTATGGGCTACCAGTGGTTTTACCAGTCTTGCCTGAGTGTAGGGTCAATCATTTAAGAATGAGCTGGTGAGGAATTTCTTTTCTCAAAGAGTTCTAAATCTTTGGATTTCCTTATCTCAGATGTTATGGCTGCTGTGCTGCTGATGGCCGAGGTAGACAGTGTTTTGGATTCTGGGGGAGGTACAGGACCTGGGCATCATTTGAGGCAGTGAAATTGAGATCAAAAATCTTACCAAAAGGCAGAACAGCTGCAAGAGGCCTTACAGCCTGCTCCTGTTCATATCCCTTATGTTTCATTAGGGTGTGTGACATTCAGATCAATGAGTAAGAGGCTGGATTGCACTGAAATGGGTGCACTGGTTTCAACGTCAGAGTGAGTTGACATATTAACTGGCACGCAAATCTTGCACCCATATAAAAGGAGCTCCTCTCAATATGTTCACCATTGGCAACTTGGTCAACGTCTAGACATGAACAGCTCCAGCTGCAGTCACAGGAATGACCTTGCACAAATCTGATGGAATTAAATTATATTTTCTTCACAGGCCTGAAGGAATGGGTTTGCAAAGTGGCCAAAGCCTTCTTGAGAATCTGGTAGGCAGGGGCTCTTTGTTTTGTAATTAGAAGGTATCCCATTCCAGCAGGCATCCTGCCAGCCTAGTTTAATAGATTATTTGGCATCTTGTGCCAATATGCATTCTGGCAGACTGCAATATCCGTAAATTCTTCATGGAGTTGCTATTGATAATGCAGAGCCCACTAAATTAGTAGGAAGGCGAGTGTTGTATTCTGTCTGATGAAGCAGGATCCAACGTGATGTCTTGCTGTTCTTTGTTTGCCCCGCGTTAGAGAAACTGGAAGGATTGACACCTCCGGCCCTGTGGAGAGAGGAACACAAGATAGAAAGAGAGGGAGAGTGGTGAAGAACATAGGGACAATAGGGGGGGGGGGGGGGGGGGGGGGGAGAGAAAGAGCGCAGAGAGAAATAAGGTGTGAAAAAGAAAGAGAAAAGACAGGTAAGTGTGAGAGTCAGTGCAATAAGTGCACTAGTGCCTGGTTTCCACAATACTGAAGGGTATAACATTGACTTTGCTATGAAGGCAGGAGCTAGATTTGGTACATTATAACACTCTTGGTTGTCTTAGCATGTTCGAAGTGCTATATAAATGGACGTGTTGCTTCCTGCTCACATCATCACACACAATCACAAACGTGTTAAGGTGCAGGAGGAGGCCATTCAGCCCATCCTGACTGCATCGGCTCAATAAATGAGCATCATTGACTAGATGCCAAAGTCCTGCTTTTTCCCCATTGTTTCTATCCAGTTTATCATTCAGTGCCCCTCTTGAATGCCTCAATTGAACCTGCCTCCACCACATTTCCAGGCAATGCTTTCCATACCCAAAGTACCCTCTGAGTGAAAAGATTTCTCCTCGTTTCGCCGTTGCTTCGTTTGCAGATCACTTTAAATTTGTGCTCTCTTGTTGTTGTTCCTTCCACAAGCAGGAACAGGATCTCTTTATCAGCTTGCTGCCCATTTTGAAAACCCGGCCATCTTTCCAGAGAGAACAGGTCCAACTTCTTCAATCTATTTTCATCGCTGAACTTCCTCATCCCGCAATCACTCTTATGAACCATTTCTGCCCATTCTCCAATACAGAGACTTTGCTATTCGTGTGATGCCCGCAGTAGCACACAATACTCCAGCTGAGATCTAACATGTACAAATTCAAAATCATCTCCTTGCTGTTATACTCTAAGCCGATATTCATAAAGCCAAGGACATTATGCTTTACTTACTGCTCCATCCTCCAACTTTCAATGACCTGTGCACATACATCCCCAGATCCCTCTGCTCCAGCACCCCCTTTAGAATTGTACATTTAACATAGATTGGCTTTCAATGTACTTCTGACAAAGTGCATCACTTCAGATTTCTCTGCATTGGATCTCATTTACCACCTATCTGCCCACTCATCTATGAGCTTCTAGATTCTGGATTAGTGGTGCTGGAAGAGCACAGCAATTCAGGCAGCATCCGAGGAGCTTCGAAATCGACGTTTCGGGCACCACTAATCCAGAATCTGGTTTCCAGCATCTGCAGTCATTGTTTTTACCTCTATGAGCTTCTAGAGTTTTACACTGTCCTCCTCAAAGTTAACAATTTGTAGATCATTGTGAATTAGGGAAGGAAGTGTTTTCCATTGCTACTCAGACATATGATGAGACTAGATTCACGAATGTATGGAAACATGCCCTGTAGCCTGAAAAATCCACATCGCCCCTCTGAAGAGTAACCCACCCAGACCCATTCCCCTACCCTATATTTAGCCCTGACTAATACACATAACACTATGGGCAATTTAGCATGACCAATTCACCTGACTTGCACATCTTTGGATTGTGGGAGGAAACCCACACAAACACAGGGAGAATGTGCAAACTCCACACAGACAGTCGCCCGAGGTGGGAATCAAACCCGGGTCCCTAGTGCTGTGAGGCAGCAGTGCTAACCATTGAGCCAACGTGCCAGCCTATGCAACACTTGGTACCTGTCACCCCATTGTGGTACTTGGTGATTGATAGCACCAACAAGATTATGAGTTCATTTTTGCCATTAAATCGTTGTGGATGAACTCCCCTTTTCTTGCAGTTTGACCTCATTCCAGTTTATTTAGTGTGGTGACCATTGCTTCACCAGGGAAAGTCTACTTCTCCTGGGTGCTTCTTACAAGACGTGGCTGATAGTGCTTTTCCCTGTAGTTATTCGATTGGGTGAATAACTGTCTGTTAATTTAATACAGAATATTTATTTACATGATACTCTGAGAACGCTGAGAGCTAACCATGTCAACACAAACCACATGTGACTTTGCTCAAATCAACATTAACAGTAATCATAATCTTAGTGACTGGTGGAACACGCTGAATGGACAGAGGAGTGTACTCCTGTTCCTAAGTTGTATGTTTGTTTGTGTTTGATATTGGCAGATAGGAGTTCTACCTTGATTTATCTGCTTAAAGCACACCCTTACTTAAATCTATCCAAAAATGGGCTCTCTAATGTGGGAGTGAAACATTCCCATTGCATTGTGGATTTACTACATTTCCCCCAGTATGGAAAGTTGCTGACAACCATTCTACTTGCATTATATCATGAAATCTGTTGAGTTAATGCAGCCAGAGAATATCTTTCTCTGCATTGTTGTAGTACAGGAGGAGGCCAATTGTCTTTGGCACTAACCCAATCTCCTGTCTTTCCCCATACCCTCGTGCATGGTTTTGCACAATAATTGGGAAATTGCGGACAGTGGCTGCAGGCAAGTTGGAGTGGCCATTTGGTATGATGGAAAGATAATGAATGAGGCTCGGTGTGGAGGGGGGAGGCAGGAGGTGACATGCTTCGGGTTTTGTGTTCTTTGAACCCGTGTACTCGAAAGGAGGGGGCTTGGCGGAGAGACCTGGGTGTGTGTGCATGTTCATGTCTGAGGAAGGGTGCAGGACGAAGTGCAGAGCTATTGAAATGCATATTATATACTGTCATTCTATGATTCAACACCTTGAATGCCTCAGTTGACCCTTTCTCCACAATGTCAATGCACTTCAAGCTGAACCTTTTCTGGAAGTTTTTTGATTTGCAGCTTTTGCAACACATTTGCGTACTACACCATCAGATTCTCCATCCTCTTACCTGAAAAGAACAGTCTCTCTGGCTATTCCCATGATTTTAAACTTGGCTGCCTTGGAGGAAAACAGAGCCAACTAACCAATTGAAATGTCTCATTCGTGGGACCACGTGCAAACCTTTTTTTAGCATTCCTTCTCCAATGAGTTCATATCATTCCTCTGTCAGCCAAAACAGGACACAGTGCTCTGCTCTAGCTGAGATGTAACAAAGTCAGAATCAAGCACCTGCCTTGATTTGATCATGTATAATATGCACTTTAATGGCTCTCTGTGCTTTATCCTGCCACCTTTTTTCCTCCGACATGGGCATGTGTGTGCCCCGGGTCTCTCTGCCAAGCTCTCTTTGGTGTACACAGGTTTCATGTTCTTTGGTATCAGAGTGTGTCACCTCTTGCCTCCCTTCTCCACATTGTGCTTTTAGTTATCTTTCCAAAATGGCCACTCCAGCTTTTGTTTGCAGCTTGGTGGTCGTCCACTGTTGGCAATTTCCTATATTTTGTATCATCTGCAAACTTTGAAGTTGTTCCCTGAGTAACTAGATCATGTATCAGAAAAAGCAAGGATTCCAATACTGATGTATGGGTGATTCTGCAAACTATTCTTCCAGCCAGAGTGGAGCTGTAAACCACCACTTGGTAAATTGGCTAAAGGGTCCTTTGTTCCAGATGATCTCAACCTTATTGTGTTTTTTTTTGAAAAAATTGATTTGCTTCCTGAGTGAGTAAAAATTAAGTGCCTGGCAGTACTTTAGCAGAGTAGCCATTTAAGCTGTTATGTTCCTGCATCCCTTTAATCTCCCACCACCCATAATGTGAATTTTAACTGTCCTCTTTATTTGCCCAACTTTCAATATATATTTGTCATTTTGGAATCGCAAAGCCAATTTTGGCACACTATATGGTAATCCTGACTGAAATGTTTTTGCACAACTAGGAATCCAGCATTGGTTTACAAAATTAGTTCTTAAGAATAACTGCTTGCTGAGTGAATGAGTTTCCAGAGTTCCATTTTCTCCCCCTTTTTTTAAAATATCCCAGATAAAGACAGCTCAAATAATTTCACTTAATTATTTTAAAAATAAAGCACTGGCAACATTCCATACCTTCTGATAATCTTCAGGTTATTTGCCATGGCTGTTTGAGTAGAGGTTTTGAGCCATTTACTAAGATTTCATAATCTTAAATACTAGCTCTAGTGGAGTAGACTGAAGGTTATTATATTCCATCTAAATTATAAGATTTGAATTGCCTATCAATGCATTGCTCTGCCAATACCTTTTCTTGTAGAGTTTTGGCTAATGGGGTGACACTGTTTAAGAAGGGTGGTAAGGACAAGCCAGGGAACTATAGAGTAGTGAGCCTGACCTCGGAGGTGAGCAAGCTGTTGGAGGGAATCCTGAGGGACAGGATGTACGTGTATTTGGAAAGGCAAGGCTTGATTCAGGATAGTCAACATGGCTTTGTGCATGGGAAATCGTGTCTCACAAACTTGATTGAGTTTTTTGAACAGAGGATTGAGGGCAGAACGGTAGATGTGATCCATATGGACTTCAGTAAGGTGTTCGACAAGGTTCCCCATGGGAGACTGGTTAGCAAGGTTAGATGTCACTGAATACATTTGGATACAGAACTGGCTCAAAGGTAGAAGACAGAGGGTGGTGGTGGAGGGTTGTTTTTCAGACTGGAGGCCTGTGACCAGTAGAGTGTCACAAGAATCGGTGCTGGGCCCTCTACTTTTTGTCATTTACATAAATGACTTGGATGCGAGCATAAGAGGTACAGTTAGTAAATTTGCAGATGACACAAAAATTGGAGGTGTAGTGCACAGCGAAGAGGGTTACCTCAGATTACAACAGGATCTGGACCAGATGGGCCAATGGGCTGAGAAGTGGCAGATGGAGTGTAGATAGGATAGTGAAGAAGGCATTTGGTATGCTTTCTTTATTGGTCAGAGTATTGAGTACAGCAGTTGGGAGGTCATGTTGCGGCTGTACAGGACATTGGTTAGGCCACTGTTGGAATATTGCGTGCAATTCTAGTCTCCTTCCTATCGGAAAGAAGTTGTGAAAGTCCAAAGGGTTCAGAAAAGATTTATAAGGATGTTGCCAGGGTTGGAGGATTTGAGCTATAGGGAGAGGCTGAACAGGCTGGGGCTGTTTTCCCTGGAGCATCGGAGGCTGAGGGGTGACCTTTATAGAGGTTTATAAAATCATGAGAGACATAGGCAAAGTCTTTTTCCTGGGGTCGGGGAGTCCAGAACTAGAGGGCATAGGTTTAGGGTGAGAGGGGCAAGATATGAAAGAGACCTAAGGGGCAATGTTTTCACACAGAGGAAGGTACGTGTATGGAATGAGCTTCCAGAGGAAGTGGTGGAGGCTGGTACAATTGCAACATTTAAGAGGCATTTGGGTGGGTATATGAATAGGAAGGGTTTAGAGGGATATGGGCCAGGTGCTGGCAAGTGGGACTAGATTGGGTTGGGATATCTGGTCGGCATGGACAGGTTGGACCGAAGGGTCTGTTTTCATGCTGTATATCTCTGACTCTTTTACAAACAGAATCCCAAAAGGATTACGGCACAGAATGAGGCACGTTGTCTGTGCTAGCTCCCCAATTGTGCAATTTGCTTCAAATCACTCTTTCCCCTTCTCCCTGCACTTCATTTTTCAGACAGCCATCCAATTTCCTCTTAAACATCTCAATTGAACTTCCTTCCCCCATACTGTCAGGCTGTGCTTTCTGGTTTTGAACCTCGTGCTGCGTGAAAACATTTTTCATCTTGTTGCCGTTGCTTCTTTCACCAATCGCCTTAAATCTACACTCTCTTGTTCTACATCCTCCTGCTAACAGAAACAGTTTCTCTCTATCTACTCCATTCAGTCCCCGGAGGATATTGAATGCCTTTAGGAACTGTCTAGCTCCAACGAAGGAGTCCCAACTGCTCCAATCTATCCATCTGACTGAAGTTCCTGATCCTTGGAATCATCCGTATGAAATTTTTTCTGTGCTCTCTCAATTACCTTGACATTGTTCTTAAATTGTGGTGCTCAAGACTGAGTATAAAGGCCAATCCATTGTTTTATTCAATTGGATTACATTTAGAATCAATGCCCCTATTAAAACAACCTAGGCTCCTATATGCTTTACCAACAGAGCTCGCAACATGTCCATGGATGGGCAATACTGACGCCCACATTTCTCAAGAGAATTTTTAAAAATCTCATTCCCAGGCTTCAAATGGGTGTTATTCAAATTGGGCACAGTATCAAGAACCTTGAGTAACGGGTCAGCTGGAGGTTTCCTGGATTATGCGCCTGTTTCCACCGTGTATATAGAGATTTTCAAGACTTCCCCTTTGAAACATTCAATTGTTTCAGAAAGGTCTTGAAGGGCCTCAGCAGTTTATCAGTCATATCCCCAGGACCTGATCAGATGAACCTGAGAACTCTGTGGGAAGCTAGAGAAATGATAGCTGGGCCTCTTGCTAAGATATTTGTATCATCGATAGTCACAGGTGAGGTGCCGGAAGACTGGAGGTTGGCAAACGTGGTGCCACTGTTTAAGAAGGGCAGTAAAGACAAGCCAGGGAACTATAGACCAGTGAGCCTGACGTCGGTGGTGGGCAAGTTATTGGAGGGAATCCTGAGGGACAGGATGTACATGTATTTGGAAAGGCAAGGACTGATTAGGGATAGTCAACATGGCTTTGTGCGTGGGAAATCATGTCTTACAAACGTGATTGAGTTTTTTGAAAAAAATAACAGAGAAGATTGATGAGGGCAGAGCAGTGGATGTGAACTATATGGACTTCAGTAAGGCGTTCGACAAGATTCCCCATGGGAGACTGATTAGCAAGGTTAGATCTCATGGAATACAGGGAGAACTAGCCATTTGGATACAGAACTGGCTCAAAGGTAGAAGACAGAGGGTGGTGGTGGAGGGTTGTTTTTCAGACTGGAGGCCTGTGACCAGTGGAGTGCCACAAGGATCGGTGCTGGGCCCTCTACTTTTTATCATTTACATAAATGACTTGGATGCAAGCATAAGAGGTACAATTAGTAAATTTGCTGATGACACCAAAATTGGAGGAGTAGTGGACAGCGAAGAAGGTTACCTCAGATTACAACAGGGTGACCTTTATAGAGGTTTACAAAATTATGAGGGGCATGGATAGGGTAAAAGGCAATGTTTTTTCCCTGGGGTCGGGGAGTCCAGAACTAGAGGGCATAGGTTTAGGGTGAGAAGGGAAAGATATAAAAGAGACCTAAGGGGCAACGTTTTCACGCAGAGGGCGGTACGTGTATGGAATGAGCTGCCAGAGGAAGTGGTGGAGGCTGGTACAATTGCAACATTTTAGGGGCATTTGGATGGGTATCTGAATAGGAAGGGTTTGGAGAGATATGGGCCAGGTGTTGGCAGGTGGGACTAGATTGGGTTGGGATATCTGGTCGGCATGGACGGGATGGACTGAAGGGTCTGATTCCATGCTGTACATCTCTATGACTCTATTGTGTCAACCTTGGAGAATACCTTAACCTTCAGGTTTGGCTTCCCGAATGCCTATCTGGTTTTCCCGTGATGTTTGTTGAATTGGATAGTGGCTTCTTTACAATTGGAAATACGACCACAGGTCATTACAATCTAACCTGCCTCTGAAAAAACCCACAGAATTGGGTTTTACATCCTGCCATTATTACGCTCCATCAAAATCATTGGGCAGGTTTTTATTTATAGGATGTGGGCGTCACTCCAAAGGTCAGCATTTGTTGTCCTTCCCTGATAGCCCTTGACCTCAGTGGCTTGCTAGGGCTATTCCAGAGGGCAGCTCAGAGTCAATGACATTGCTGTGTGTCTGAAGTCAAGACTAGGCCAGAACAGGTAAGGATGGCAGATTTCCTTCCCTAAAGGACATTAGCAACCAGATAGGTTTTTAATGACAATCAATGATAGTTTTATGGCAGCATTATTGAGAATACTTTTCAATTTTATATTTTTATTAACGTTAAATTCTATCAACTGCTGGAATCAAACCCAAGCTCAGAGCACTAGGACAGAGGGTTACCAGTCCAGTGATATTCCTCCCACATGAATATCTCCTTAAAATATCAAAAAACAATGTTCCACCATTGGTTCTCTCACCCAATACAGTAGATTAAAATTACCCCGTATTGAATCTTGATGTAATGTTTCTTAAATTGTGGTGTATTTTCCACATTGTACAGTACATCTATACATCCAAAACTCATAAACACAGTCTGTAGCAATGTACGAGTTGAGTCTAATGAACAGATCTGTCTGAAGCTGTATCGGATGCAGCCAGGCTTTTTTAAATCGAAGTATAAATGTCAGAAGGTGGGGTATCCAATGCCCATTCACCAATAGGATTCCTACCCACACATTCCTCAGACTTAGGGTCACAGCTTCAACTCCAAAGCATTTTGCTTTCATTTGCTTGTTTGCAGGATTCTGTCGGAGATCATTGACACTGAGGTAGAGACGCAGCGCCATTTATCCACCAGTTCCGACCCGGACACAGCAGCCAACAGAGAAGAGAGCCCTCCAGCTAGCAGCTCATTTCAGCTGAACACGTCCTTCGATGAAGATGTTCTGGACTTGAAGTGAGGAGCTGGCGACTGTCGTTTTCTGTTTTTTGTTTGTTTTCACTCCCTTCTTCTCCCCCTCCGAAGACTCTGTAACCATAGCAACCCACCCAAAATGTATAGTGCATGTCCGCTCAGTTCTGTTATTGTTGTTGCACTTCGAAAGGCCGACGACCTCTGTCCTCCTATTTAATGTGAATTTCACACATTTAATATGAGCGTTGACTAAAAGTTTTGGAATATTTTTGCAGATGATTTACTTATTATTTATTACCACATATTTATCTCATTGAATGGAAGAACTTTGTTGGCTGAGGTTTGTACATTTTGTTCCGTCGGCCTAATGTTTGGTTTTGAATCCTTGACCCTCTTAGCAGTAGTTTTGTACTCAATGAATATGTACTGTCAAAACTGTTGCTGCCTCTGTGATGGGAAAAAAAACACCAACTGTCTTAAAATATTGTATTGCCATTGTTTTTAATGCCAAGAATTAAATGTAAATGTTTTGTGTTTCAAATGTTGCCTCTAAAATTACTGAATTCGTACCTACAAAAATATCTATTTTCAGTGCTATAGTGCACTGTTGTGAAAGTAGATTATAATTCTGTTAATTAATATGAAATGAATATTAAGGAATATAACATGTGTTTTTCTTTTACAACTCAAAATATATTCAGTTCACCTGATAAGTAAATATTTTTGTTAAGTGAATGGAAATTTAAAAGAATTTAAAAGCATTTTCTGTCCAATCTTAATGTATTTACTCCTGAGATAAGCTTCAGGGGTAGTCTTTGTGAAATGATGCTTAAATAAATCTGTATTTATTATCTGGGATAATGCTGGACAATGTTCTTTTCATACTTCAACAATCAAAGAACATGATTTGACCAGAGCAGTGGTTCAAGAAATCAGCTGACCACCATCTTCTCCAGGATGACTGGGCGATGGACACAACCAGAAAAGCCCACAGCCCTGGATGAAGGAGAAAAGGGCTGAAAGTTTAGCTGGGCCTGAACCGGATACAGCTGCAGCTTTGATTCATTATAAATTCACAATTTATTTTATAACACCACTTCATTTAAACTGATACTTTTTTTGCAGTTTTATTAAGGCAAGGAAATGTTGGATCTGATTAACGAAATAAAACAGCCATTATTGTTTGATGCTGCTCTGTACGGTACTGCTTAAGGCTTGTTGTCATTAATGATCTCTATTTGCTACAAATTAGGACATCAGGACTGAACAGTGTAAACATGGATAATGCTCAACTCACTGGCATCCAAGAGACTTGGACTGAAGGTCTGGGAGATTAAACTCAGGGGGACTGAAGCCTAATCAATGAGCTGTAAACATGTATAGGTATAACAGTGGTTTACTTATCAAGATTAGATTAGATTCCCTACAGTGTGGAAACAGGCCCTTCAGCCCAACCCGACCCTCCGGAGAGCAACCCACCCAGACCCATTTCCCTCTGACTAACGCACCTAACCTCTGGGCAATTTAGCATGGCCTGTACATGGAGCACCCAGAGGAAACTGGAGCACCCAGAGGAAACCCATTCTCCCCAGGAGAATGTGCAAACTCCACACAGACAGCTGCCCAAGGCTGGAATTGAACCTGGGACCCTGGTGCTGTGAGGCAGCAGTGCTAACCACTGAGCCACCGAGCCATCAAGACCAACATGTAGAGTTTCACCAACTTGTTTTTTTTTGATAATCAAGTATTAAGCCTGCTGAAATTAGACTATTAATAAGAAAAGGTATTGATTCTAATCTTCTGAAGGTGACCTTCTTGCATTTTTAAGTATGATCTGAAGACTTAAAGAGTTATCCCCTAAGCCGTGTCATTGTTTCTGATAACAAGAAGGCTTCAAATTCTCAGTCCTGAGGAAGGCAAAGGGTGTATAATGAAGATGAGCCCATATTATTGCTTTAAGCAAGTCAGGCAACTATATCAGGACAAAAATTGGTGAAATGATCTCCTGTGTAAGGCAGTAGTTGAAGACAAGGACCTTGAAATTATAGTTGGATCCTTGGGTGGGTCAGATCTACTAAGATTTGATGGAGCTTTCCAGTAGCAAGACTTAGATCTCATGACGACTTGCTGAACCTCAGTCCTCCCCCATTTTGATAAGCTTCTGACCCCATCCCTACACTACAACTGTGCCTACGTGGTCCCACCACTGCTGCTGTGCCCCCACCTTAAGCTCATATGAAGCTGAAACATAAATTGAGCTTTTATTACTGGCTGTTCTCCCCATTCTAACCTCCATGGAGTTGAGGGCATTAAAATATGTAAGAGATAAGATTTAAGAACTAAATCCTATTCACCTACATTGCTGTGCTTGGCATGCCCCCCCTCCCCCCCCACACACACATACACACACCCCACATCAAAGGAGCCGGCCTGAATTCCTTGGACCTTCCCCTTGTTGAATCCGATACCCCTCTGCCCTGACCAGAGTTGGGCCTAACATGACCTGACCTGCCATTGACTGCACCCCAATCTCCACTCAGCCTGTTACCTTGAAGAAGTTCTTTGATTTTCCTGCTCCTCAGATGCTGCCTGACCTGCTGTCCCTTTCCAGCACCACTCTAATCTTGACTCTAATCTCCAGCATCTGCAGTCCCCACTTTTGCAGTCCTAACTCTCTGACCTCCACCTACCAATCTCTACATAGCCCGTCCACCACCTGACGTGACACCCCCAACTCCTGACCTACCGTCAGCACTCATTCACTGAACGGACACCTTGTTTCTGCCCTTTGTCAAGCTGTTATTGAAGACTCCATTCCTATCCTGACTGTGAGCGTAGTGGTAGTAGACACTCAGTAAAACCTGAGCAAATGGATCACCCAAAGACTGTTGCCAGCCAGTATTTCCTTGAAGGCCCTAAAGCCTGAGTGTGTGTTATAGTGAAAGCTAAGCACCCTTACATCTGCAAGGTCCAAACAAACAAAGGTTTTACCCTAGCATGTGCAAGGGAGATTTTTATCTTAGCCACTCACTGAACATCTCAAAAACAGAGAGTTTTCAGCACACAATTACTTATTCTCCAATTCATGCAAGACCCTCCCTCAGTCTCCAGCCTTGGATCTGCTGGTTACTGTGGTAATTCAGCTGCCATGTCTGGCCTTATCTCCTTGGTCTGTGCAGCAATGAATAACTGTTCCAAATACAATGGAGTAATCTACAGCAGGGACTATCATACATTTGAACTTTAACCTTATTGCCTGGGTTGAATGTAAATCTCCCGCCAATGTAAGCAGCCCAGACATCTGGTGGGATGCCCCTGGGCTTTGGGCAGAGGCAGCAGCACCCAGCTCCCTGGGCATGTTGCACTGGAGAAGAGGCTTATTCCCAATCGGAAGTTCCCGGATAATTATTGAGCCTAATAAATCGATCTTAAACTGAAATACACACTAGAGAGCAGCAGGATCTTCCTCTTGAGAGAGTTGCATGAATATTCTGGGCGTTGAAAGAGAAATCCATGCCATGGAGTCATAGAATTCCTACAGTATGGAAGCAGGCCATTCAGTCCATCGAGTCCACACTGACCATCCAAACAGTATTGCCATCCAGACCCACCCTCTTACCTGTAATCCTCATAATGCTGCATTTCCCAAGGCTAACCTACCTAGCCTACACACCCCTGAACACTACGGTCAATTCAACATGGCCAATCCACCTAACCTGCACATCTTTGGACTGTTGGAGGAAACCGGAGCACCCGGAGGAAACCCACACAGACACAGGGAGAAACTGCAAACTCCACACAGACCAAGCAAACTGTGAAAATGATAGATATGAAGTAAATCTCATCTGAACTGAATGATACAAAGTTTGTCAAAATTTGACATATTTTATTCCAGGCATGTTTAAAGTGACAAAAGCCATTTCCACACAATTTTATAACTTAACAGCCATTCTTTACTTCTGGCTCTTGCTCAGGAGCAACAGTTCAGAAATCTAGAATGCCTTCAGGCAAGTTTTCCTGCATAATGACGGTGAGTGTAGGGAAAAGATGTGCAACTGCACTTCAATGAGGGAAGAACAGCAAACTGCCGTGTTTGTGAAAAATGCTTTCAGTCATCGTATTTTGATTCTTCATCAGTGTTCACCTACAAAACCAGAGATTTCTACTCATTAAGGATGATTTTAAAAATGTTTCTGGTTAATGCACATAAAACATTAACAATTTCAGGCAGACAGAACCTCTTAGCATGTTGCACGATCCATGACCCTTTAGAATCAGCATCTTTCCACTTTTAATGATGTGCAGAACAAAAAAACCATTGGCCTGAATCCAACCCCCAGCTTCTCCAAAAGGCTGAGCACTGATCTCTCCAGTTTGCTCAAACAGAAACCACATTGACCAAAGTATCCATTTGCAGAGTGTTCGAACTTCCATACCTTGTTTATCTGGAATTTGGTGATGGGTCGATGATCCCCTGCCTGCCTGGCCTTGACCATTCCCTGCCATCATCATTCTTCACATTTCCAAAGGACATGGTTTTAAATTGTTGAATTCCCTAAGTGACCAAGCTTTTCTCATGAGAAGTGTCACTAGCTGGTCCCGCGTTTGTTACCCATTCCTAATTGTCCTTGAGAAGGTGGTGATGAATTGTCTCCTTGGATTGCTGCAGTCCATTCCATTCGGAACTCCGCAAAGTTCCAAAGTTTTGATCCAGCAACAGTGGAAAATGTGCAAATGTTGTTGTCTAAGTACAGACTTGGAGCAAGCATTTTGCCTTACATTCTCTCTCCTGTTACATTGTGCACTTCTGCCTGACCAGACAGTGACTCATGTACAATACTCTTCGAAACTAACATTGTCATTGACCATTGCTCTGTGGACATGTGGAGTTTCTGGCTTGAATGGTTTTGTGGATGGAATCATGGAGTCAATTGCGACACTGAGGAAGGCAATCCATTGGATACCTGCTGGCTGTCCATGGAGTGATCCTGTCAGTCCCATTCCTGTATGCCATTCCTGGATTCCGGCTCATGCAATTCTGGTCTCCTTCCAAATGGAAAGATGTTGTGAAACTTGAAAGTGTTCAGAAAAGATTTAAAAGGATGTTGCCAGGGTTGGAGGATTTGAGCTACAGGGAGAGACTGAACAGGCTAGGGCTGTTTTCTCTGGAGCGTCAGATGTTGAGGGGTGACCTTATAGAAGTTTACAAAATTATGAGGGGCATGGATAGGGTAAATAGACAAAGTCTTTTCTGGGAGACCAGAACTAGAGGACATAGGTTTAGAGTGAGAGGGGAAAGATATTAAAGAGACCTACGGGGCAACTTTTTCACACAGAGAGTGGTACGTGTATCGAATGAGCTGCCAGAGGAAGTGGTGGAGGCTGGTACAATTGCAACATTTAAGAGGCATTTGGATGGATATATGAATGTGAAGGGTTTGGAGGGATATGGACCGGATGCTGGCAGGTGGGACTAGATTGGGTTGGGATATCTGGTCGGTATGGACGGGTTGGACCAAAGGGTCTATTTTCATGCTGTACATATCTATGACTCTATAAAATGTCCTTTCAATTCCTTTTTAAAACCATTGAAGGTAAAAGCAGGGATGTTGTTTCCACTGGTGAGTGAAAGTAGAACTAGGGGGCATTGCCTCAACATAAGAGGGAGCAGACTTCAGACTGAGCTGAGGAGGAACTCCTTCATCCAAAGGGTTGTGAATCTGTGGAATTCCCTGCCCAGTGAAGCAGTTGATGCTTCCTCATTGAATATTTTAAAGGCAAAAATAGATAGATTTTTGAACAGTAAAGGATTAAGGGTTATGATCAATGGGTGGCTAAGTGGAGCTGAGGCCATGAAAAGATCAGCCATGATCTTATTGCATGGTGGAGTAAGCTTGAGGGGCCAGATGGACTACTCCTGCTCCTAGTTCTTATGTTCCTATCCTCTCCTCTTCCACTGTTTATGGGCAGCAGGTTCCAGGTCATTACCACTCACTGCATTAAAGCAAGTTCTTCCTCACATTCTCTTTGCATCTTTTGCCAAAGCTGAAATCCATGTTCCCAAGTTCAAACAACATCTGTTAATGGGCCCCGCCTTGCCTTATCTACTTATCCAAATGAGTTTTAGTTCTGTCCAACCCTGTCAAATATCTGCTCAATATTCTTTGCTGCAAGATGAACAACTCCATCGTTTATAATCCAACCTTGTTATTGCCTACCGTTGGAACTATTCAGTAAATCTCTTCTGGACCCTCACATCCTTCCTAAAGTGTGCTGATCAGGACCCAATCTTTATCAACAAAGTGGATATTTTGTTTGGGACTGCTAATATTTATTTTAAAACCATTGCCGGAGAGTAGTTGTAGATATAACTGCAAATATTATAAGATTAGATTCCCTACAGTGGAAACAGGCCCTTCGGCCCAACAAGTCTACACCGACCCTCCGAAGAGCAACCCACCGTGACCCATTCCCCTACATTCAGCCCTAACGAATGCATCTAACACTATGGGCAACTTAGCATGGCCAATTCACCTAACCTGCACATCTTTGGACTGTGGGAGGAAATCAGAGCACCCGGAGGAAACCCACACAGACACGGGGAGAATGTGTAAACTCCACACAGTCAGTCACCCAAGGTGGGAATGGAACCCGGGTCCCTGGCACTATGAGGCAGCAGTGCTAACCACTGAGCCACCGTGTCACCCTTCACTGTGCTGCCCTAAACTTTGTGACTTTACAGAACTCGCTTCATTGAAGCAAGAACTTTTGTTGTAATGTAGGAAAGGTGACAGCCAGTTTGCACATATCAAATTCCCACAAATGACAGTGATAATAATAAGCAAATCTGATTTTTTTGTGACGTTGATTTCCCTAAAACATGCAATACTCATGACGAAGGTTCACAAAAGTTTTATTCTTTTTATTATGATTTGGAAACTGAAGTTCTGAAATGAAAGCTTTCAGCTTTAAGATTTTGTATTTCTATATTTTGTGAGTCATGAAAGAAGGACATAGTTTTTGTAAATGGCACAGGATTGATTGAAAATTTGTTTACATACATTTTAGTGAGGCATTTTGACAAACTCTTGTGGTGATTAGTTCAGTGCTTTAGAAAAGCAGGTGGAATGAGAGGAAAAAACGTGGTGCTGTTGCTACCAAAGTGTTCTGTGACTGGAAGGGGGTCAGTGGATTGGATTGAAACAAGATTCCTTTGAGAAAGACAAGAGCTATCCAGAGGTTAGCGAGTGTGCAGTTTCTGTCGGAGATAAGAAGTCTATGACAGAAGAAGTGCTTTTAGCTTAATGGTCACTGAAGCAGTTTAGGGCTGAAAAGGATGTCCTGAATAACTTAGAAGTAAATAAGAGAAATGTTCCAGAAACAAAAGGCGACAGAGAGGAAAATATCCTACCAGGACGTTGAATGCATGAGTTAAAGAATCCAGGTTAAGATATAAATGAGCTGTGTTAGCAATCTGTTTGTGTCTCAGCAAGAGCCATTAATGAAAGGAATAGTACCAAGTGAGTGCAATTAAGTCAATGTTTGTTGAAAAGAAACCAATTGCAGCCATTCCTACTCAACCAGGATTTTAAAATGGAGACAGGGTGACTGCCTGTTGAGGCTTGGATATCTGCAAGGTTATTCTGGTGATCATAAATACATCTGAGGGGGATGCTCTTCAAAGGGTCAGTGTGGACTCAATGGGCCAAATGGCCTGCTTCCACACTGTAGGGATTCTGTGATTTTAGTTTCACTTGTTCAGTATAATTCTGATCTGATCAAATAAAACATTTAATTATACTTTTGTTTTTATCTCTGCAATATCCACACCATTTAGAATGGCTGATGCAAGTCCAGATATTGTCCTTCACGTCACTAAGTGCTTTTCCACACTCTTATCAAATGATTAAAAACCTCTGAAATATATCATTCAGTGTGCATGGCAGATCTTTAGATAGGTCTATTACTTCATCCTAAGACTGACCATTGCTGCAGGTTCAATCCTTGTTTAGTGGTACTTTAAATCAATAATTTTCCCTGATTAACAGACAAAGGCTAAAGGTTAACATTACTCCAGCATGAAGGGAAATTAATGGTGGTTTAACACCAATAGACTTTTAGACAGTGAGATTAACTCTTTCCTTATTGTTTTACTTGCACAACTCCTCCAGGGCAGTATTCTGGAACAACAAAGTGGATTTGATTTGAATGCAGGCACTTGGGATTTCCTGACTGAGTTCTTGTTGATCTTTCTTCAACACAACAATGTGAATACGGTGATAATAAAGATGGGATAAAAGCTGTTTGGAATGTGTATTAATGAGGTATAATTCAGAACAAAGCTTTATGATTTAAAGTTTCTAGAAAAGTGCATTAGATTGCCAAAGCTAACCAAATTGTGCAGGTTGAGTTAAACCAGGAAAGATGAACATTAATTGTGTTTATAGCTTATGTCAAATCTGAAAACAGCATTGAGGGATGGAAGTGTTGAAATCTCTTACTAATCAAAGACAATGAATCTTTCTGAACACTTTATTTATGCTTTTGGAGCAACTCCCTGCGTTTAAATGCTCCTTTTATGATTAGAGATGCAAAAGTTATAAATAGGCTACGTTAAGCAATTGCAAAAGTATTTACTGAAAAAAATCTCAAACCATAGTACTCTAGTCTGCCTGGGCTAGCTGTTGCATTACTTTGTGAAAAAGCTTTGTTTATTTATCTGGGGGGCGCATTGTTTCCAACAAGCAAATCCTAACAGTGGGAGATGGCCATACATTGCCATTAGAGGTTAATTTAGCAGAATCTTATGGTCCCTCACAATGGGACTCAACAAGTATCTGCATGCATTTACCAGCATTGACCTGACGGAGTTCTGCACCTACATCGTCTGAAAGATTGTTGGACACTGGAGCCCTTGGTGAATTTTTCCTGGCATATTTTCTCTGAAATGTTGTCTTACCACTGAAAAATGGGCACAAGGAATGTATGATTAACCCTTTCTTGCCCTCCAGCCAGGTTCATAGAGTCATAGAGATGTACAGCACAGAAACAGACCCTTCAGTCCCACACGTCCATGCCGACCAGATATCCCAACCCAATTTAGTCCCACCTGCTGCCCCTGGCCCATATCCCTCCAAACCCTTCCTATTCATATACACATCCAGCCACCTTTTAAATGTTGCAATTGTAACAGCCTCCACCACTTCCTCTGGCAGCTCATGCCATTTTTTTCTGTGTGAAAATGTTGCCCCTTAGGTCTCTTTTATTTCTTTCCCACCTCACCCTAAATCTACGCCCTCTAGTTCTGGACTCCCCCACACCAGCGAAAGACCTTGCCTATTTACCCTATCCATGCCCCTCATGACTTTATTAACCTCTATAAGGTCACCCCTCAGCCTCCGACGCTTCAAGGAAAACAGCCCCAGCCTATTCAAATCCTCCAACCCTGGCAACATCCTTGTAACTCTTTTCTGAACCCTTTCAAGTTTCACAACAACTTTCCGATAGGAAGGAATCCAGAATTGCACACAATATTCCAATTTCCTCATAGAGGAGGCACACACTCCAGGTATCAATTTGGGCAACCACTTCTGAAATGCTTCTAATGTACCTACATTCTCTTTTAAAGTTAAAAATCACACAACAACAGGCCCACTTGGAAGGACCAGCCTTCAGAGTGCCGCTCCCTCATCAGGTGGCCATGGAACACAAGACAAGACCCAATTCAGAGCAAAACATCATAGCGTCACACAGCGACACTCCGAACAAACCTGGAGCATCAAGTCTCTCATCTTTTAGAATACAGGCTTTGTTTCACCAACATATAAATCCCAGAACCACCCCTAAATCACCTTCTCGAGACAATCCAAGGTTCCTTCAAGAAATAGTAATTGCCAATCTACAAAGGATGTGAAACCTACTGAAACAATATCTGGGCCAGGACACAACAAGGCAAACCTGGGTATTTCAGTCTTAGTAGCATATTTGTTCAAGCTTTAGATAAATATGTGGCTTTGCTCTTGTGACTTTGCACTAACAACACAAATATGTTGTTACTGGCAGCAATTTGGATTTCTCTGAGCTCTAAGGGACAGCTGACAGGATGATATTCCAGGCTTTTAAAGCTTAAGCCAATATTTTGATGAGTCACTGAAAAAATGGGACTTTGGACCTGTGTCTGAATACAGGTTTGACTTTATACATAAACTACATAGTTTCATAAATTCTGTCACATCGTGCAGTCATAGCTGTGTACAAAAGTGTAATAGTTTTTCACAATGCACTCACGTTTCATTACCCCACAGGCCTAAAATGTCTCAGTTGAATCCTGGCAGAGTAATTCTCCTTCAGAGTGACATTGGAACATCATTTTGTCCTCAGATCCCTGGAGTAGGAACTTAAACCCACAGCTTTGTGGAGCAGGGGAGAGACTGTCAGCAACTGAGCACCATTCACACCTATAAACCAGATAATGCAAATGCCTGAAATAAAAATTTATGATACATTTTTACTTTACTATTGACTTGTTAACTGTTAGATTTTTATTGCTAATATTTTGATGTATTAAGGACATTCCAAATAAGGTGAAATTTGATTAAAACATTTAAAACTCCTGGCTATCATAGAATCTCAGGCCTCTCATACAGAATACCTGGTATGTATAAAATTCCATTAATAGAGTAAATTACATTATTCATTACTCATTACCTTTAAGACTTTATGGTTTAAAACACTATCATAATATTCAAAAGATAATGTAAAAATTGATCAGTATTTACAGGAACACTTCAATCTTACCCACTATAGTTTGGAGATTCTCTCCTGGTTTTGTATAAGTATGTGTGCTAGAACATGTTTGTGTCTCTCTCTTTCTCATCCGAGTGACTGCCATCATTATTTTCACTGTTCCACATCGTTAGTGTTTGCCAGATTTAATTACCACTCATATATTTAGATTGGTCCTAGTCATAGAGATGTACAGGACAGAAACAGACCCTTCAGTCCATGCCGACCAGATATCCTAACCTATTCTAGTCCCACCTGCCAGCACCCAACCCATATCTCTCTAAACTCTTCCTATTCATGTACCCATCCAGATGCCTTTTAAAAGTTGTAATTGTACTAGCCTCCACCACTTCCTCTGGCAACTCATTCCATGCAGACACAACCCTCTGTGTGAAAACATTGCCCCTTAGGTCCCTTTTATACTTTCCCCTATCACCCTAAACCTATGCCCTCTCGTTCTGGACTCTCCCACGCCAGGGAAAATACCTTGTCAATTTATCCTATTCATGCCCCTCATGATTTTATAACTTGTATAAAGTCACCAACACTCCAGGAAAAACAGCCCAAGCCTATTCAGCCTCTCCCCATAGTTCAAATCCTCCAACCCTGGCAACATCCTTGTAAATCTTTTCTGAACACTTTCAAGTTTCACAACATCTTTCCGATAGGAAGGAGACCAGAGTTGCACACAATATTCCAAAAGTGGCCTAACCAACGTATTGTACAGCTGCAACATGACCTCCAAACTCCTTTACTCCCAATGCTCTGACCAATAAAGGAAAGCATATCAAATGCCTTCTTCACTATCCTATCTACCTGTCACTCTACTGTCAAGGAGCTATGAACCTGCACTCCAAGGTCTCTTTGTTCAGCAACACTCCCTAGGACCTTACCATTAAGGGTATAAGTCCTGCTCTGATTTGCCTTTCCAAAATGCAGCACATCATGTTTATTTAAATTAAACTCCATCTGCTACTCAGCCCATTGGCCCATATGATCAAGATCCCATTGTACTCCGAGATAATCTTCTTCACTGTCCACTACACCTCCAACCTTGGTGTTATCTGCAAATTTACTAACTATACCTCCTATGCTCACATCAAAATCATTTATATAAATGACGAAAAGCAGTGGACCCAGCACTGATCCTTGTGGCACACCCCTGATTATAGACTTCTTGTCTGAAAAGCAACCCTCCACCACCACCCTCTGTCTTCTACCTTTGAGCCAGTTCTATATCCAAATGGCTAGTTCTCCCTGTATTCCATGAGATCTAACCTTGCTAACCAGTCTCCCATGGGGAACATGGTTGAATGCCTTACTGAAGTCCATATAGATCACATCTACCGCTCTGCCCTCATCAATCCTCTTTGTTACTTCTTCAAAAAGCTCCATCAAGTTTGTGAGACATGATTTCCCATGCATAAAGCCGTGCTGACCATCCCTAATCAGTCCTTGCCTTTCCAAGTACATGTAAATCCTATCTTTCAAGATTATCTCCAACAAATTGCCCACTACTGATGTCAGGCTCACTGGTCTATAGTTCCCTGACATGTCCTTACCACCTTTTGTAAATAGTGGTACCATGTTAGCCGACCTCCAGCCTTCCGGCAGCTCACCTTTGACTATTGATGATGTGAGTTTTAATTCATGACACCCTAGAGAAAGCTAACATTTTGGATTCTTGAATGTTGCCTCTCCAGATTGCTGTAGGTGACATGACTAAATTGTGTAAGTCTGTTATCATAGAAATAAACCAACATGCCCTTCAATGGCTATCAGCAATGTTGCCTTCAGTCCCACGTGTCCAACTGCAAGAATTCAGTTGCTGATTTGTTGCGATGAGAAAAATATGGAATTGGATTCATACGTTAAATTTGTTTTTCTTTGTAATGTTTCCATCTGGAAGTCTATGACAGTGGCTCTGACAATGTATCCAGCTGGTGGTCAGTGAGGGTGCACTGAGTAATCTATGGTCTGTTCCAAAATGCCTGTCAAGGACAAATGAGGGAACAGGCCAGAAATGCCCTACCCCAAATCTTGCGTAGCACGACCAGATCGGTTCCTGTAAGTGTGCTAGATGTGCCTTAAGCCTGGGTGACAGCAAGCTTTATGTTACTGTCACATGACATTGGGTTTGCAAGCCTAGTGGGCTGGAAACAAAGAAAGTGCCACTAAATGTGGGTCTGATGTGACACTGAAGTCCCCTAGCTTGGAAGGAGACATCATTTCACTGGCATCTCTAAAACAGTCACTATTCCCCACAAGTTCTGATGAAGTGCATGTAGAGGTGGTTAAGGGGATACTCATGGAAGGTGCTCCATAGATCTTTTGCCTTGCATCTGGGCTCTCTGGCTGTAAAGGTCTGGGAACCATTGGTTTTTGTTGTGGTTCTTTATAAACCAGGATGGCTGAAAAAGAGCAACTCTGTTACGAGGTTTAGAACAACATAATCAGCAGCTCACCAAATGAGAAATCTATCTGCTGCTACCTGCATTCTGAAATAGACTCTTTCAAAGAGTCAGTTAATTTGGTACATTGTCAGACAATGAGTATTCAGGGAATGTTTCTAATTTACAGAATCAGGAGAGGATCGATTGCTTTGCACTGCCCATTTGTTTTCTGATGTCTGTTCAGGTGAACCACCCAGGGGGTTTATAGATGCTTCACCCAATCTCAGCGTAGCACAAGCCAGAAGACTTACAGAATTGAAGCAAGTCTGTAATTGACATTGCAATATCAACAAAATCGACAAGAAAATCAATGGCAAGAAAATGATGAGAGCCAGAGTACAAACTGAAGGGAGACCTGAAGATGTTCCTGCTACAGATAGCCCAGATACTTGCACTTTCTCTCATATGAGTACAAACTGAACTTGGATTTCCATGTATGGAATACTTTTGCAGTATTGTTACTAGGCAACAATCTGTGAATACATCTAAAGGTCAATCCCATAAGTCCAAAACATTTTCCATTACTCTGGAAGAACCAATATAAATGGAATGCCAACTCACTCACTCCAATGCCTTCATGTGGAAGTACTCCTTAAGCTTGAATAGTTTCTGGGAAACAAGTCAGTGCAGAAAATGCTCAGGTAATTTGAGTGGATTCAATAAAAGCTCACAAAAGCTTCCTTGTTCCTTTTACACTGCGATAGTCAGGTTACCCCCGACCATTCTCCAACACTGACCAGTCACGAGGCCAGGAATTGTGATGGAAAGAAATACAGATAGTGTAGTCGGTTCTCAGAGGCTGGGGCAAGGGCAAAACAGATGGAAAAGAGTTTGAGAAGACAGATGGACAGAAGGAGCCAATGTCTAACACAGTGAGCAGTCCAGAGGAGAGATTTCTGATTTAAACCATAGAAGAGTTCATGTTAATACTGTTTCACACTTTGCAGATGCTCGTGAATTTCTCCAGCACATTTTGCTTTTATTTCAGACCTCCTGCACCCATGGTACTTAACTTTTAATAAATGGCCGACCTTCCAGAAGTAAACTGAGAGGAATTGGTGAGGAGCCGCTCCTCCGATCACAGGTTGGTCCTGGTCCAAGCTTGTGAACCTTTCAGCAGCAAATGCAGGAGAGAACTCACCTGTTATTGGAGGACAATCCACCAGCTGGGAAAGTAGGCATTGGCAGTGAGGCAGTTGTTGTGGAGAATGTCCACCCTGATGTGAATATTTTACCTCCCTGGTTCACCTCTCAATTCTTCTTTCCCCAAGACCTCCTCTTGATATTTTCCTCGATGTTGCCAGGAATGGAGGATTTAAATTATAAGGGGTGGCTGGATAGCCTGGGGCCTTTTTCCAGTGAAGCATAGGAGGTTGAGAGGTGACCTTATAGAGGTTAAAAAATGAGGGGTATAGATCAGGTGAATGATAGGTTCTTTTCCCTCTATTATGGGATTTCAAGACTCGGGGGCATACTTTTAAGATGAGAGGAGAAAGATTTAAAAAAAGACATAGGGACAATTTTTTTTACACAGAACATAGTTCATGTGTGGAATGAACTTCCAGAGGATGCAAATACAGTTACAAAGTTTAGATAAGGACATGAATAAGAAATGTTTGGAAGGATATGGGCCAGGAGCAGGCAGGTGGGATTAGTATAGATTGGGATTATGGTCAGCATGATCAGGTTAGACTGAAGGCGCTGTTTCTCTGCTGTAGGACTCTATAACTCTATGAACTGCTCACGAGATGCAAGGTCCCTGATGTACAGCTGGGTGCCACCTTCTCCAAAGCTGAGAACGGGCCACTAGTGGGTGTTGCCTTTATCTGAGGTCATGAAATGGTTGGGGGAGGTGGGAGGGTTGGTACTTGCTGGATTGGTGAGTTCCTTCTTCCAGGATGTGGGCATCTCACAAGTGAGGGAGATTCGGCTGGGGAAGAAAACGGCTGCAAGAGAGTTTGGAGTAGAAGGAGAAAATGGCATGGATTGGGAAGTAACAATGGGGCAGAAAGAGGGAGAGAAGGTGCCTGCAAGAAGAGTGAGTTTGGGAGATGCAGCGTTCAACAGGGATTCAGAGGGGCAGATTTGGGAGGAGCCTGAGGGAGAGAGGGTGGTTGCAAAGGAGACAGAAGAGTTTTAAACCTGTCATTAATGTAAAATTCAGCCAACTGGGATCGAAGAAAACTTTAAATTGCTGTTGTAATGAATTATTTGCAAATGAATGTGGAATCTCTAGTTTAAGTTTGCTTATTCAGGAGCTACTGTATTGGAAAAAATGTAGTAGATTATACTCTAATCATAGAATCCTTACAGTGTGGAAGCAGGCCGTTTTGTCCATCAAGTCCACACCAACCCTCCAAAGAGCATCCCACCCAGACCCAACCCCCTACCTTATAACCCTGCATTTCCCATGGTTAGTCCACCTAACCTATATACCCCTGGGCACTGTGAATAATTTAGCATGCACATCTTTGGACCATGGGAGGAAACCCACACAGACACAGGGAGAGCATGCAAACTCCACACAGACAGTCACCTGAGGCTGGAATCAAACCCAGGTCCCTGCTGCTTTGAGGCAGCAGTACTAACTACTGAGCCACCGTGCCACATGAACTACATTAGTTGTTGCATTGAAAACTGAGACTGAGATGTGATGTGGGGTAAATAGAGTGGTTACAAAGATCCAACTTGTGCATGTGCAGTTATAAAGGTTTAGTTAGTGCCCAGCAATCTGTGAAAGGTCTGTTCAGGATGTTGGCTTTCTGGTGCAAGGAATTATCTGTCGGTTATTTTGAAATAAAATTATTAACTTGTATCTGTTGGCTTGTGGCATTTATATTCTGTGGTGTCCAGAAACTTAATGCTGTCTTTGTGTGCTGTAGCTTTCAATTTGATGAAACTTTGAGGATATTAATGAAACTCTCTAATTCTGCTTCTGTGAGAATCCAAATATTCCATATGTCAACACAAACACCAAAGATATTGTTATTATATAACTGTATCACCTCATATGTGGGTTTTAATGACAATGCCCTTGAAACAATCTCAAGAGAAAATCTTGGAAACAAGTTGAGAAGTGAACTGGGGAGGTAAAATGCCCATTGATTTGAAAGTTCATATGTCCTATGGAATCATGCACACTGCAACTTGTAATTAATGAGAAGAGGCAGTAACATTGTGGTAATGTCAGGTTTTTTCCTTAATTCATTCATAGGAAAGGGCATCACTGATTAGGCCAGCATGTATTGTCAGTCCTTAATTGCCCCAAGGACAGTTGAGTGTCAACTAAATTGCTGTGGGTCAGGAGTCACATGTAGGCCAGACCAAATAAGGATGATGGGTTTTTCCAACAATGATTTCTTGGTCATCATTAGACCCTTAATTTCATGGTTTTTTTAAACTGAATTCAAATTTGACCATCTACCATAGCAGAATTCAAACTGGGTCCCCAGAACATTGCTTGCATCTTTGGATTAACAGTCCAGTGTTAGACCACTCGACCATCATCTCCCCACAGTTCTCTGCTGAGGGAAAAAAACAGAAACTGCTGATGAAACTCAGCAGATCTGGCGCACCTGTGTGGGAAGAAAGCAAAATTAATGTTTCAAGCCCATTAAGGGTTCTGATATAGCGTCACCGGACTCAGGACACTAAATCTGCTTTCTCCCCACAGGCCAGCAATTTCTGTTTTTGTTTCAAATGTCCAGCATCTGCAGACCTTCACTTTGTTTTTATGCTCTGGGTACATATGTTAAAATGCCACCAAGGCAGATGGTGAAATTTAAATTCAATAAAAATCTGGATTAAAAGCCAGCCTCTAATGGTGACCATGTAACTGCTGTTGTTTGTTGTAAAAAAAACCCCAATCTGGTTTACTGGGAAGGAGATCTGCCATCTTTCCCTGCTCTGGCCAACATGTGACTGTGGTGTGGTTAATTCTTAATGGGGCAATTAGGGATGGGCATTAAATGCTAGCCTAGCCACATGTAGAGAATTGTTTTTAAAGACATGGATACGTTATTAAAGACGAATGTCTTTTGGTAAAAATGGAAGTACGCAGTCTGATATCCCATCTGAACCAATCGAAAACTAAAGTATAAAGATTTTGCCCTTTCCAATCTCAATGGGAATTGGCACTTCACGCTGTTAATTAGACAATTAAGAACAGACAGTACCATGCTAAAATGAGGTTTGATGAATGCTCTGGAATTGATCTACAATTTGCAGTGCTTCTGTTCACCTGATTCTAATACCTGCAACCAATCTTGAAATATTGATTCTGCTCATGTTTTTTTTAATGGGATGTGGGCATCATTAGCTAGGGCAGCAGTTATTGCCTGTCCCTAATTGCCCTTGAGATGGTGGTAAGCTGCCTCTTGAACAGCTGAGGTCCATGTGCTGTAGATACTCTCACAATACTTTTGGGGAGGGAGGTCCAGGATTTGGAAGGAGCATTGTTATAGCTGAACGTCAGCATGGTAAGTGACTTGGAAGGGAACTTACCAATAGTGGTATTCTCATGCATCTGCTTTTCGTTCCAGGTGGCAGAAGTCATGAATTTGGAAAATGCTATGAAAAACACCTTGAAAAGTTGTTATAGTGCATCTAGTAAATGGTACACCCTACTGCCTCTGTGTTCCAGTGGAGGAATTTAATACTTATGGTGGTAAATGGGGGACCAGTCAAGTGTCCTAGATGGTATTGAGCTTCTTGTTTATTGTTGGAGCTGCACAGCTTCAGCTAAGTGGGGAGTATTTCATTACATTCCTGACTTGTGCTTTGTAGATGGTGGAGAGGTATTAGCGACACAGGGGGTGAGTTACTGTTTGTAAAACTCCCAGCTTATGGCTGGCTTTGTAGCCATAGTATTTAGATGGCTCATCCAGTTCACCTTCTGTTCAGTGGTAACCTCCAGCACAATGCGGGATTCAACAATGGGAATGCCTTAACCATGATGGTTAAATAGTTATATTATTTTTCGTTGGAGATAGTCATTGTTGGACACTTGAGAGATGCAAGTGCCACTTGCCGCATCAGCCTAAGCTGAAATATTGCCCATGTGTTGCATGTGGGAGCAGACAGCTTTAACTAGTTTAAGGGCCAGCAATTATAAAAGACTGGGGTTACATTGGGACTGAGGGTGGAGTAGGTTAAGTAGTTAGGAGTGCTGAGCTCATGACTGGGTGGAAGAAAGTTGTGGTGTAGGTGGTGAAATTAGGTGATGGAGTGGGTTTGGCACTGGGTGGGCAGGTTGGGGCCAATCTGATGTGGTGGGGTAGCTCCTGGGCTTGCACCATTTGAATCAGGATTAGAACCCAGACCCATGTGAGGGGTTGGATGTCCCCTCTGCTTATTTGTTACAGAGTTTCTGTCAGGGAGATTTAACGCAGAGTGAGCAGACAGATCTTTTAATTGTATTGCTGTTGTGCGGTTCAGATTGGAAACAGTACCAGGACAGAATCAGAAGTCCCTCTATACATGACTGCCCTGTCTCTAAAGCTGAAGTGCTTTATCCTGACACATTGTCTGTCTGTCTCTCTCTCTCTCTCTCTCTCTGTGATTGACATGCTATCCCATTATCGCTCTAGTTAAGGTGAAAGCTGTGACAAGGGCATGTTTTTAATGAGTTGTGGTCAGTTGTGAATAGAAGTTATGCTGACTGATTTGCCTGAGAAACACTTTGGCTATTTTTGGCATTAATTCTTTTCCGCTCCATTCAGTGGAGAAAACTGCCGTACCTCCTTTCTAGAAAAATCTAGCAGATCTGAAGTACCGCATGAACACCACGGTGATTTGCAATTTGCAATCCCTCAGTCAGCCCACTCTACAAACAATAGGCAGAGTTGAAGAGGAATGTGTTTTGTTGAGGCATGCCCATCTTTTTGTGTGGTGGACAATTCCTCAGGCCTCGCCCACATCCACTTCAAACCTCAAAGCTACTTCCTTTGGCGAAATCTATAGCCCAGACCATCTGTTCATTTCTTACAAATAACACAGGACAAGTGGTGAGGAACATTGTGCTTTATTTGAGTATGGAAGGAAGTAAATAAAAGGCAATAGTTCTGCAGTCAGAAACCCATTAAAGAAAATCTTCAGAAGGATCCAGCATACTATTGAGTGGTGCCTTTTTATCTCTTGGAAAGGTCAGGTCTTGCATTATTATTTACAAAGTATTATTGCCCTTTCTAACAGGCTTATAGACAGAGTGAAGGGCACTTTCTCTCCAACAGTAGTAAACTGTTCTGCTTCACAGGCAAGATAATGAACCATCCTCAGAATGCCTATGAAATTATATTGTATGTCTGGGGAATGTGCAATATCATAAGCTAATACTGTTCTGTGTTTTACCTTCGAATCAGGCTTTGAGACCATTACTCACCAGTGAACGTGAAAGTGAACGTGAATTCTCATGTTGGAAGTCTGTTATCGTGCACCCATTTATATTGGATGAGGGAATTCATTTCCTACCTCAGCCGCAAGAAATGAGCTGAAATCCCCTGGAGAACACACAATCTCTTTGAGGCCTTAATAACAAACTCATAAGATTTCACTCGTTACCTAGCAATCCACACAACAGCACAGAAACATAACATGTGTCCCCATGGAATGCTGCAGCTCACTGCCATCTTTTCAAGGGCAATGGGGAATGGACAAGGAATGCTGGACTAACCACTGAAGCTCACATCCCACAAACCACACAAATAAATCGAAATATGGAAATACCAGAGTATGCTGCACCCAGACTGGGGGCTGGTTAGCTCAGTTGGTTAGATCATCAGCGGCAGACTCTCGCAGATGAGGATAACTCTCTCCCACTCTCAGGGTGAGTCTGTAGGTGGTTGTACAGATCAACGTAGCTATCACAAACTTTGTTACACCTGGGGCAGAGGGTGGTCATGGGAAGGGGTGGGTGGGGTGTTCGCTGTTTCCCCCAGATTCTGCTTTTTCCCGACAGCAAATCTTGAGGTGGTCAACACCTTCCTGGATGCTCCTCCTCCACTTTTGACAGTCTTGGGTCAGTGATTCCCAGGTGTCTGTGGGAACATCGCACTTCGCCAGTGAGGCATTAAAGGTATTTCTGGAGCGCTTGCTCTGACCAGCAGGGAGCTGGGAGAAGAGCAGCTACTTGGGGAGTCTCGTGTCGCTCATGTGGATGACATGCCCAGTCCATTGTAGTCAATTAAGGGGGAGTGGGGGCCAGTGCCTCCATGCAGGAGATGTTGGCTTGGTCGAGGATGCTGGTATTGGTTTGTTTTTCTTCCAGTTGGTTGGACAGCTGGCCCACAATGCAGGGAGATGCCAACAGTGTGAGTTCAATTCCTGTACTGACTTGAGATTACCATGGAGATTCCTTCTTCTCTACTCCTCCCCAGCCTAAGGTATGGTGAGCTCCAAGCTAAACCATTGACAGTCATCTCTCCCTAATGAGAGAGCACCCCAATGGTTATCTGGGACACAGGCAACTTTACCTCACTGTTGAGTCTTGGTTATATTTTGAGGATTTCACTTTGGTTAGATGGAAGGATTGAAATTTCTCCGTGCCAGCTTCATGCTTTCTCTGAGGTGAATGTGAATCAGATCCAAAGTATTTCACTCAACTGATAACTTAAGGTGGATTTTTCCCAGGCCCTAAAAAACCTGGGCCACGGTGAGAAATTTTCAGAGAATTGCATAAGAAGAAGAAAATAGGTGACAGGTTTAGATAGAGGATCTGGATCAGCATAGGC
Source organism: Chiloscyllium plagiosum (assembly GCF_004010195.1). NCBI lineage: Eukaryota > Metazoa > Chordata > Chondrichthyes > Orectolobiformes > Hemiscylliidae > Chiloscyllium > Chiloscyllium plagiosum. The sequence continues at coordinate 31,574,382 of NC_057739.1, read as the reverse complement.
CTGGAGGGCCGAAGGGTTGTTCCTGTGCTGTAATTTTCTTTGTTCTTTGTTAAGGTGAGTGAGGCCTTTTTTTAACATCAGGAAAGTTACATTTTCCAAAAACATTCCAGACATCAGGATAAGATTCTTACTAGTGAGTGGCAAAAGGCTTTTTGAACCAGCTTTATCCCCTTCATTCCTACCCAATCCTGCCTCATTAATGTGTATCCTCCTGTGCAATCACCCACTGGATCAAAACTAGACACTGAGAATTCCTGACAAGGATGTCGGAGACGGTGCCTGGTAACTCTACTGCACTGTCTCCATCTCTGGATCGCCGCCTTGGGCATCGGGCGCCAACATTTCAGGGAACTCTTCGTGGGCTCCACTTCCATAGACACTGGTATCTGCCAGGTGCCAACCCCTCTGCACCATTGTGGCACATCTCTGATCCACTTATAGCACTTTCTGAACTGCCGTGCTGCACTCTGGGGTACCCTAGGTGGGAAGTATCATTGGAATGCTGCTGCAAGGACATTTTGACACAGGGATAGATACCCAGCTCACAAACTGGAACAGGCTACATTCTCAGGGCTGTTCACTTGCTCTCTTACCTCACCATGCACCTTTCTGGGGGCTCACAGTGTCGATACCCAACCTTAGCATGTCTTTTAGCACTTTGACCTCAGCTGCATTTGAACTGGTTCATGGTATTTCTGTCTTGCCATGCCATTTCGCACAGACCCAAAGCAAGACATCTTGCCACCAGACATCAATGAACGTTGTGGACATGTTACTCCATGGCACAGTGCTGTGTCACTCTCACACCTTCAGTATCTACCAGCAGCCTGTGCAGCAAGTGTACACCACGTACACCAACCACGTGGCCCTGTCTCAGAGGCTTCAGTCAAATCAGTCTGGGGGAGAGGTCCGGATACTGTTAGTCAATGACAGTGTCTGAGCAGTCAAGGAGCTTGGACAGAGCTAGTGGTGGTCAGGACCGGGGAGGGTCTATGTTACTGTAGACTGGGAAGTAGGCCAGTGCAAACAGTCAGGGGATTGGTGGATCAATGGTGTTTGGAGAGGGTCTGGTCAGTCATTGGTTGGGTCAGAGGGTGGAACACTGGAAGGATTGGATGTCACTGAGGGTGAAGGATACTACGGCAGGGAGATTGGGTCTAGAGGCAGCAACCTGGGGTGCCAAGGATGGTGAAGACGTTCGACATATAACGGTTGGGTGGAGATGGGGGACAGTGCTGGAGGCCCCCTGGATGACACAGGATGCTGCAGGAGGAGCTGTGCAGCACGATGGTAGGTGTGAGCAGACTGTACCGAGGGGGTTCAGGACGTAAGGATGAGAGTTATAGCTCAAGATGACACTGTGAGTCTGACTGATCACCTTAAATTGGTTGTTAGCCTAACATTTCAGCCTAACATTCACTCACCATGCTCTTCAAAGAGTTAATGTTTCAGTCTGCATCCATTCATCAAAACAAAAAGGATTTTATACATTTAATTCACTCACCTACCATTATTTTATACTCTGGAACATTTTGTTACTACAGGAATATAGCAGTAGCTTGGGAATAGACTCAAAACAAATAACACCTCCCTGAACTGCTTCTTAACGTCAAGATCTTCTGTGAGGTGCTGTTAAAAATTACTTTCATTCGACAAATTATATTCAGAGTGCTACAGAACTTGAAGATCAAATCAATCCAATAACAAGTCATGAAAGCACAAAGCTTTTGGGGGCTGTTCCTGCACATTATTTCCTGCTTAACTGAACACAAACAGGACGGTTCCAGTGGCTGGCACCATGCTCCTGGAGAGAGGTGAATGCTACTTCACACCAACACCGGGGATGCACTAAAAGCACTCTCTGAGTCTGTGGTATAGCAGATCAAAAAGCTAATGTTAATACTGGGAAGACAAAATGGAATTTTAAATTTATGACCATGCTTAAAGCTGCAGTTATGATGCAAGAGAAATACTCAGAATTACTGCCTTCTCATGTTAAAACAGTCAATTAATGTGTATCTTATTTAAAATGGGTTGTTCCCTTTATAAAAGGAACATTTGATTTCCTTAAAAACCTTCTCCTCTGTTTTTGGCTGCACTTCAGTCCCACGCTCCTGATCTTTGGGCACCCGGTACGGAGGAAGGAGGGCAGGTCTGAAGACCTCCTCGTGGGTCTGCTCCTGGGCCTGGCCAAACTGGCCATCAACAGGTCCAGGCAGCGGGCCGTGGAGGGGGTCGTTAGGGCCGACTGCCTGCCCCTCTTCCGCGGTTATGTTAGAGCCCGGGTGTCCTTGGAGAAGGAGCACGCGGTGTCCACCAACACCCTGGAGTTGTTCAGGGAGAGGTGGGCGCCGCAGGGAGTGGACTGCATCATTTCTCCCTCCAA
>NC_057739.1:31548812-31571591 GCF_004010195.1 Chiloscyllium plagiosum | reverse complement strand
TTGTCACTGGCCACTCGGGTGTTTTCCTATCTTCCTGGTGGTGGAATTTGAATAAAGATTTGTGCACTTTGTGTCTTTCACTGTGTCTCACACCTGCACACACACACCATGGGTGCTGGGGAAAAAAATAAGCACTACCGCACTTAGGTGGTAGTGTGGGGGTTAAAAAAAAAGAAAAAAAAAGAAAGAAAAAAACAAAGAAAAAAAAAGAAGTAAAAGGAACATTTGTAAGAGATTGGTATGGGGGCTTTCAGCATTTTCTTGAACAGTCTTGCTCTGGCTGGTCAGATGTTCGTCTTTAAGACCAATTATCTACAGGTGCTACACATTGATACAGCAAGGACCCAGTTTGAGTATTCAGGGCTCTGGTGGTCTGCTTCCCTTTTTGAATTAGTTGCAATGAATTCCTTGTTTGCAGGGAATGTGATCAGTAATCTGTCCCATCCACAGAGTTAAAAAGCATCTTTATAACACAAAGAATCATTGTTTACAACTAGGTCCATAACTGATGCCTAATGTGTGAGTGGCTTGCCCGATTATTTATCTCTATGAATTCAAAGGTCAATATGACTGTTGGGTTTCTATGCATTGGACAGTGGTGCCAATTAAACTGGACTTAAACGATCCTCTGATAGGCTGGACTCAAGCCTGGAGTATTTCAGTGGGAAATGTTCCATACTTCAGGCTGGGTTTCAGCAATTCCATGGCAGTAGGAACATTCTTCCTGAGAAAGGAGCCATCTGTTTGAGAGTAATTCCAGGTTGCACTGTGGCAGCCGCAAATTCAAAACCATCATCTTTTCCAATCTCACATTTCCTCTTGGAATCTAATCTCCCCGAATGTCATTATTGGCCCTCTGTTTAGGCAACACGTTTAGCTCTATTAGTCACCTTCCTCCCAGGGATGAACAGAATTATTTCTTGGAAATAGTAAAACTCAGGGTTTTCTTCGGGTGTTGCAGGATCCTGGCTTGCGGTCAGTAATTTGCTGATTTTAGGTGGTTCGAATTTCCCCCCAGATTCCTGATTCTAGCCCCTGAACTTATTTAGGGAATGTGAAATGAAGAAGGCAGTCGATAAGTGTTTCAGGGCAAACAAATCTCTTCTTTTGTATTCAATAAATGTAAAGTATAATGCAAGGAACACAGGTAAAAGCACTAAGCGGTGAAATTAGCACTATTATACAGAGGACAGTATTGAAATACAGTATTAAAGCAAACACAGATTAAACACGATTAGAAGCTAAGCAGCAGTTTTAATTACAGCAACTTTAATCAGGCTTCCTACCCTTGGGGTCCTTGCACTGTCACCACCCACCTTCCCCTCCCTACTACCTAGGTCTGAAACTTTGGGAGTTTCAGCTTGCCACTGAGAGAACAGTTTAAAGTGTGTCCAGTTGCTAAGGTTCTGGCTGTGGGATCTCTTGGTTCGAACAGGCCGTGTCTGGAAGCTCTTGTTCAGATAGTACTGGGTTGGCTTCCCTGCCGCTTGCAATGATGCTCTTGGTTTGTCTTCCAGACTCAGCTTCTCTGTTCGGCCTCTGTGGTTCTTGGTTCTGATGCTGCTTGTCGGGGCTAGAGTCTGTGGGGAAGCTGTTTCTGCAGAAGCTTGTTATTGAAAAAGGCTCTGCCCCTCTGGTGAGCTCAGGGCTGGCAGTGTTACAGACTGTGTGCCCTGTTATCTCCCCTCAAATCTGGTTGTCCATTGTCTTTCTGGTCATAGGGTCATAGAGATGTACAGCACGGAAATAGACTCTTTGGTCCAACTCTTCCATGCTGACCAGATGTCCTAAATAAATCTATTTCCATTTGCCACCATTTGGCCCATATCCCCTAACTCCTTACTAATCATGTACCCATCCACATGCCTTTTAAATGTTGTAATTGTATCAGCCTCCACCACTTCCTCTGGCAGTTCATTCCATACACGCACCACCCTCCGTGTGAAAATGTTGCCCCTTAGGTCCCTTTAAATCTTTCCCCTCTCACCCTAAACCTATGCCCACTCGTTCTGGACTCCCCCACCACAGGGAAAAGCCCTTGTGTATTTACCCTATCCATGCCCCTCATGATTTTATAAATCTTTGTTTCCTTCTGAAGTCAATTGATTTCTCCACAGTTAAGAGTCTATGTGAATGTATTTTGTTTGAAGTTGAGTGTTTGGTATCTGTGTGGGCCCTATACTGTCTGTGTAGGGTAAGCCGAGGTGTAAAAGTTAATTTCAGTCTAGAGTGTTAGGATTGGTTGATTGTTGTCTTGGAGTGGAATGTGAATTGCGATTTCAGCCTAAATAATGGTTTCAGGCAGTCATCTCTGTGTTTGCGCATTTTCCCCAGAGCTCAGGCCAGCTGTCCCCTTTACTTTAAAAAGTTTTGAAAACTCTAGGGTCTTGTCCAATCCTACATTGTTGAGTGAGAATAGTGTTAAAAATCGCATAACACCAGGTTATAGTCCAACAGGTTTCTTTGGAAGCACTAGCTTTCAGAGCACCGCTCCTTCATCAGGGGGTTGTGGAGTATAAGATTGTAACGTGCAGAATTTATAGCAAAGGTTTACAGTGCAATGTAACTGAAAGTATATATTGACCAAACCTAGATGTTGTTCAATATATCATTTCAGTTGCATGACACTGTAAACTTTTGCTATAAATTCTGTGTCTTATGGTTCTACTCCACAACCACCTGATGAAGGAGCAGCGCTCTGAAAGCTAGTGCTTCCAAATAAACCTGTTGGACTATAACCTGGTGTTATGTGATTTTTAACTTTGCCCACCCCAGTCCAACACCGGCTCCTCCACATCAGCGTTAGAATAGAGCAGCTTGTGTCTGAGCTGCAGCTGCTTTCTGCAGTGTTCATTGTCCATTATATTGTAATATTAATGATCACAAAGTATTCATGATATTCAGTAATTAATTGAGTCCCTCCTACTATTGCGGAAGTATCACTGGAAAAAGACACACTTTGTTGAAGCTTTTCATCTTACACTCATCAGTGCATTTTATAAAAATATCACAAAGTATTGCTATGGAAAATGCAGTTACTGATAGTTAACTCCCGAGATTTGTTTGCATTTTAAACTGGGCAGGTTAACTGTTTGGACAAGGCATTACCCTACGAAATAAAGAACAGATGGTTGTCACTTATTTTGTTGAGTTGTAACGTGTACAATGTGTGTACATTCTCTCTCCAGAGAACACGGTCCTGTAAAGTATGTAGCTTCCAGTACACACAAATGTGTGCCACAGTCACATTATCCATGGCAACATCTCTGCCAATCAGATTCCACTTACAACCAAGCAGCTCTCTCCTCTCATACAGTATAAATGTTGTTTTTCCCTTACATTGATATTTCTTGTGAATTGTCCTGATCGCTGCAAGATGAAAGGCTTCAACTCATTTTTCAGCAATGCTCAAATTCTGTATTAACAACTAATCATATCTACTTTTTTTCTTCAATGGCAGAGATATTTTGATTCTTAATGTCTAACTCCATTTTCAAATTCTTTCTGCGTAATTCACCAACCAATTAGCAGAGGGTCTGTGGGCTGAATGACCTTTAAGTTTCTACGATAATAAGAACGAAACATTTTTCCAGGCTGTAGCTAGTTTCTTCTAAGTGCATGAGAGATGTCAGAGGCATCTCAGCATTCAATTATTCCTCTCCAAACACTTCCTTCTCTTCCTGCCCGTTGTTTTGTTGAAACACCACATGGAAATATGTGAAGTAACACAAAATGAGGCATCAATATACTGTGGAAATTATTCATCAGGTTATGGGCATTATTGGAAACTGCACAACTCATTTCTAATGCTATCAATGATTTATTTCATTAAAGTTTCAGATACTCATATACCATCATCAGTAATCAATTTACTTGCATTCTGTTGTAATCACTGCACAGGATACCTATCAAGCCACATTCCTGAAAGAGCTGTGACCGCCAAAGATTCTCAAACTGCCTTTCCATCATTACTTGGAAATCTATCGCCGTTCCTTCAGTGGCACTGGGTCAAAATCTTGGAACTCCCTCCCTTAGGGCATTGTGTATACCTGTCACAAATGGACTGTGGGTCGTTTAAGAAAGTGGTTCATCACCACCATAAAGACATCCAAGAATGGACATAAAATGCTGGCCCAGCCATTGGCACCCACATCACATGAATGAACGAATTTTTAAAAATGAAACTGCAGGGAAGCTAACCAAGTAGACATGTTGCAGTCTTGGACAATCTTTTGGGAGTGCGGTGTTAGGGGGAGGAAATAGCCTAATGGTACTATCTGGTTGGATTGTTAATCCAGAGACCCATACTGTTTGAGGGACCCGAGTTCGAATCCCACCAAGGCAGATGGTGGGAACTTTAATTCGATAAATATCTGGAATTAAGAGTCTAATGATGACCATGTCGATTGTTGGAAAAATCCATCTGGTTCACTAATGCCCTTTAGGGCAGGGAAGCTGCTATCCTTCCCTGGTCTGGACTATATGTGACCCATAACAATTTGGTCAACTCTTCACTGCCCTCTGGGATGGACAATAAAGGCTGGTCTAGCCAGAGGCGCCCTCATCTTGTGAATGATTAAAAAAGGGATTTACTAGAATGTTGCCTGGGCTGAGGATTTATAGCTACTAGGTGAGATTGGGGTTGTTTTCTGTGAAACAGAGAAGGCCAAGGGGTGACATGATCGAGGGGAAAAAAAACTGTGAGGGTTAGAGATAGAGTGGACAGGAGGACCCTGCTCCCATTGGCAGAGAGTTCAAAAACCAGGAGTGATAGATTCAAGCTAAGTGGCACAAGGATTAGAGTGCACGTGAGGAAAACCCTTTTACGCTGAGGGTGGTGAGTGTCTGGAATTTGCTGCCTGAAGTTGGTAGTGGGAAGCAGAGACCTGAAACTCTTTCAAAATGTCCCTGGATCTGCACTTAAGGGCTGTAAGCTGCAGGTCTATGGACTGTGTGCAGGAAGATAGGATTAGAAAGCGCATCTGGGTGTGTTTGAGTTGGCATGGACAAGACTGGCCGAGTGGCCCCCTTCTGTCCTGTATCATTTCTTTGGCTTCTAGTGTAATTGTATCCTAAATCCACTGAGTGTTCAGAGTTTTTCACAATAGTATCAGAAATGCTTCTGTTTATGTGATGTGGAGGTGCCGGTTTTGGACTGGAGTGGACAAAGTTAGAAATCACACACAGCACCAGGTTATAGTCCAACAGGTTTATTTGGAAGGACGAGCTTCTGGAGCGCTGCTCCTTCATCAGGTAGTCACAACCAGCTGATGAAGGAGCAGCGCTCTGAAAGCTAGTGCTTCCAAATAAACCTTTTGGACGATAACCTAGTGTGTCTGATTTCTAATTTTCTGTTTAAATGACATCCCTGTAAGAACTGATGCTTACAAATTAATGAAAACAGAGTAAAGGAGGAAATCTGACATTTTATATTTGATTTGAATGAGCAAACTGGTACTTATTGAAGTACGATACCAGTCACTGACAAAGGTAGGGTTTGGGAGAGGTAGTTGCCATGGAAATGCCAGATTGGATTTGATTTCTAAAGTGTTTTAAGTAATCGGGGAATTTCCACATAGCCTTTAATTGCATTGAGAAACCTTTTAGCATTGCTTCAGAGATTTTTACAATATTTTAATCTGTTTGAATTGGCACACTCTCGCTATTTTCTGCCCTCCACTTCAAGTTGATTAGCCCTTCATTAGATTACTTACTTACAGTGTGGAAACAGGCCCTTTGGCCCAACAAGTCCACACCGACCCGCCAAAGCGCAACCCACCCATACCCCTACATTTACCCCTTACCTAACACTATGGGACAACTTAGCAGGGCCAATTCACCTGACCTGCACATCTTTGGACTGTGGGAGGAAACCGGAGCACCCGGAGGAAACCCACGCAGACACGAGGAGAATGTGCAAACTTCACACAGTCAGTCGCCTGAGGCGGGAATTGAACCCAGGTCTCTGACGCTGTGAGGCAGCAGTGCTAACCACTGTGCCACCGTGCCGCCCACTTGCTTTCCCCAGTCAACAAAGCCGTTCTGAACCAATATCTAGCAGGGTTGTCTTTTCAAACTTCCCTCTTGTCATGTTCCAGTGCATTAAGTAATCAACTTTCAATCACAAACAGACTGTTAAAAACGTCAACCATATAGCGTTTGGGATTTTGAACTCTAGACAGTCCTGAGCTTCAACTAAGTACATAATAGAAACATAGAAACTAGGAGCAGGAGTAGACCATTCAACCCTTCGAGCCTGTTCCACTAGTCAATAAGATCATGGCTGATCATCCAGCTCAGTACCCTGTTCCTGCTTTCTCCCAGACCCTGTGATCTATTTAACCCAAAGAACTCTATCTCCGATCTTGAAAACAGGTTTTTTTCTTCAACAGGACAGAAGAGGGCATTCAGCCAATCTTCTCCATGTCAAACCGGATGCCCTTTATGTGGTAGAGAATTCCACAGGGACACCACTCTCTGGGTGAAGACATTGCTCTTCAACTCAATCCTAAGTGGCCTGCCCTGTATCCTTAGAAAGTGATCCTTCATTCTGAACTTCCCGGTCATTGAGCCTTCCTGTCTTTACCTTGCTTGGTCTGGTTAGAATGTTATTGTTTTCTACAAGATCTCCCTTATTTTTCTAAACTTAAGTGAATAGAGTCTTGACCGAGCCAACGTCTCTTCGTACATCAGTCCTACCATCTCAGGAATCAGTCTGGTAAACCTTCACTGAACTCTTTCCACTAAATTACACACAGATATTCACAACCAGCTGGGAATTCTCACACCCCATTACATAAAGATGAACCAGCGACAAAAGGATATTTGTTGCTGTTTCTACATGGACAGAAGAAACATGGAAACTCTGCGTGAAACAGATTTCACCAACTATCCATTGTATTGTGATGATTTTACTAAAGCAGTTGCCAAATGGCAATGCCGAGTGTGTAATCTAACAGCTGCAACTCCCTGTTTGAAGGTCCTGGGATTATTCCGGCTTTTCAACCTAAACTCTAAAGAAGGTCACAAAGATCTCCTGCATACAAAATATTATCAGACATACAGGATATATCATGCCGTGGGAGACCCTAGATGTGTCACCCTCTCAGCCCAGCATGGAGCAGTCTTGGCCCAGCATGGTACCTTCCTGGCCCAGCGTGGCATCTCCTGGCCCGGCATGGTGACCTCTCGGCCCAGTGTGGATCCCTCTTGGCCCGGTGTGGAGCCCTCTCGACCCATTGTGGATCCCACTCGGCCCAGTGTGGATCCAACTCGGCCCAGTGTGGCGCCCTCTCGGCCCAATGTGGCGCCCTCTCGGCCCGGCGTGGAGCCCTCTCGGCCCGGTGTGGAGCCCTCCCGGCCCGGCGTGGATCCCTAAAGACCCGGTGTGGAGCCCTCTCGGCCCGGTGTGGAGCCCTCTCATCCCAGTGTGGAGCCCTCTCATCCCAGTGTGGAGCCCTCTCGGCCCAGTGTGGAGCCCTCTCATCCCAGTGTGGAGCCCTCTCATCCCAGTGTGGAGCCCTCTCATCCCAGTGTGGAGCCCTCTCAGCCCAGCGTGGATCCCTCTCGGCCCGGTGTGGAGCCCTCTCATCCCAGTGTGGAGCCCTCTCCTCCCAATGTGGAGCCCTCTCATCCCAGTGAAGAGCCCTCTTGGCCCAGTGTGGAGCCCTCTCATCCCAGTGTGGAGCCCTCTTGGCCCAGTGTGGAGCCCTCTCATCCCGGTGTGGAGCCATCTCGGCCCGGCGTGGATCCGTCGCGGCCCCGTGTGGAGCCCTCTCATCCCAGTGTGGAGCCCTCTCGGCCCCGTGTGGAGCCCTCTCGCCCCAGTGTGGAGCCCTCTCGTCCCAGTGTGGAGCCCTCTCATCCCAGTGTGGAGCCCTCTCATCCCAGTGTGGAGCCCTCTCGGCCCAGCGTGGATCCCTCTCGGCCCGGTGTTGAGCCCTCTCATCCCAGTGTGGAGCCCTCTCCTCCCAATGTGGAGCCCTCTCATCCCAGTGTGGATCCCTCTCGTCCCAGTGTGGAGCCCTCTCGTCCCAGTGTGGAGCCCTCTCATCCCAGTGTGGAACCCTCTCATCCCAGTGTGGAGCCCTCTCATCCCGGTGTGGAGCCCTCTCGGCCCGGTGTTGAGCTCTCTCATCCCAGTGTGGATCCCTCTCGGCCCAGTGTGGAGCCCTCTCGGCCCAGTTTGGTGCTCCCTCAGTCCAGTGTGGTGCTCCCTCAGTCCAGTGTGGCAGTGTGAAACAATCTCCCAGCCTTACAATCCTCAAGGTGTAGCTTGGCACGGTGCGGAACCAGGGCCCGGTGCGGCCTACCGCCAAGCTGGTCTGTTGTTCTGAACTTTTATTTCTGCAAAGCTGGACATTTTATTTCTCTATTGTCTAAGATCTTGTAACTAAAGAAACCATACCTAGGTACCTTTGCACCTGACCTGGTGTTTATACTGCTCACTGCATTCATTGAGTGACAATAAAGTGAATTCAATTCAATTCAATTCTTACAGGTTGGCTGGAAAATATCTCGAAAGGATATTTCAGTGGCAGCACTCTATCCCAAGTACAATCTGTTCATGACTGACTCCCTAAACATAAGCAGACCAGCAATTTCTGTTGAATATCATTTCACAATCCCAATATTCCCTGTGTACTTGGATATCATCAGATCCATGCACAGTCTCAGCGTTGAGGTGTATTCCTAAGGGAAAGCATTTCAAAACTAGAGTGTCTCAGGAAGAGCTCGGAGGGGATGGCATAGTCAAACTCACATTTGTCAGGTCAATAGTTATTGAAACGGCTTTTGAAGATGACGAGGAGGTGAAGATTATTGAGTGTATTTTACAGAGATGTGCATGGAGAACCGGAGGCTATAGTATGACCTGGAGTAGGAGAGAATTCACAGGAAGCTCAAGTTGGAGAAATGGGGCTCATTGCTATTCATGAGGGTAAATGTTTAAAATTTGATTGGTTGGGGAACAAGGCAGAAATTGAGGTGTCTGTGAGGTCCATAAGACTTAGAAATAGGAACAGGATGAGGCCATTCAGCCCCTCTAACCTGCTCCACCATTCAATAGGATTATGGCTGATCTGACATCTGTCATGTCCAATTTCCTGCAATTTCTTCATAATCCTTTATTCCCTGACTGATTAAGAATCTGTCGCAGCCATGATTATATACAAAGAGTCTATGCCCATACTTGTCTGTGGCAAGGAGCTCCAAAGACTCTGAGAGAAGCTCCCCCTCATCTCAGTCTTAAGTCAGTGATTAAGATGATATGGGACCATTAGACTATAAGATAAAGGAGCAGAATTAGGTCATTCAACCCATCTAGTCTGCTCTGCCATTCAATCATGACTGATATATTTCTCAGCACATTCTTCATGTAATCCTTGATTCCCTTACCAATCAGGAGCCTGTTTATTTCTGTGTTAAATACACTCACTGACTTGCCTTCCACAGCCCTCTGTGGGAGTGCATCCCACAGATCACGTACCCTTATCTCAGTTCGAAAGGGTCATCCCTTCACTCTGAGGCTGTGCCCTCAGCTGTCTCTCCACATCCACTCTCATCAGGCCTCTCAGAATTTGGTAAGATTCAATCAAATCCCTGTTCATCTTTCGAAACCCCATTCTGTACAGACCTAGAGTCCACGATCACTCCTCACATGACAAATTCTTCTTTCCCGGGATCATTCTTGGAAACTTTCTCTAGACTCCTCTGCAATGTCAGCACATCCTTCCTGAGATACGGGGCCTAAAACTGCTCACAATATTCAAAATGTGGTCTGACCAGATCCTTATACAGCCTCAGCTCTTGTTTTTTATGCTCCCTTGAAATGAATGCTGACATTGCATGTGCCTTCCTAACTCTCAACTGATTCTGTATGTTAACCTTAAAAGAATCCTGAACTAAGACGCCCAAGACTCGTTGTGCTCAGATTTCTGAAGCCTTTCTCCATTTAGAAAATAGCCTGTGCCTCTATTCTTCCAACCAAAGTGCATAACCTCACACTTTCCCACATTGTATTCCACCCATCACTTCCCTGGCTACTCTGCTAGCCTGTCCAGAGATGGTCCTCCTACACAATTCCTACAGGTTGAGTTCCTTACTTGTGTAGATCTCAATGGAAGCAACCTCCCCAGTTCCTCAACACTACCTGTACCTCCATGTATCTTTGTGTCATCAGCAAACATAGCTACAATGCCTTCAGTTCCTTCATCCAGATAGCTAAGATACTAAATGAATAGTTGAAGTCTCAACATGGATCTCTGCAGAACTCCAACAGACAATCTGAAAATGACTCTCTGCCTTCTGCTATTTAACCAATCCTCTAACCACGCTATTATCTTACCTCTAAAACCAGAAGCTTTTGTCTTATTTAGCAAGCTCCTGTGCAACAACTTGTCAAAATCCTTCTGGAACTCCAAATAGATTACGTCCACTGGCTCTCCTTTATCGAACTTGCTTGCTACATCCTTGAGGAATTCTAATAGAGTTGTCAGGCATGACCTCTGCTTGATAAAACCATGCTGACTCTGCCCTATTTTATCATACACTTTATGGGCGGCATGGTGGCACAGTGGTTTGCACTGCTGCCTCACAACACCAGAGACCTGGGTTCAATTCCCGCCTCAGGCGACTGACTGTGTGGAGTTTGCACATTCTCCCTATGCGTGGGTTTTCTCCGGGTGCTCCGGTTTCCTCCCACAGTCCAAAAATGTACAGGTTAGGTGAATTGGCCATGCTATATTGCCCGTAGTGTTAGGTGTAGGGGAACGGGTCTGGGTGGTGTTGTTGGGCCAAAGGGCCTGTTTCCACACTGTAAGTAATCTAATCTAATCTAAGTATTCCACAATCTCATCCTTACTAATGAACTCTAAAATCTTATCAACAACAGAGGTCAGGCTAACTGGCCTATAGTTTCCTGCTTCCCTCCCTTCTTAAACAGGGGGGATTACAATAACCATTTTCCACTCCTATGGGACCCTCCCTGAGTCCAGTGATCCACCATCAATGCCTCTGCAATCTCCTCAGCCATATCCTTCAGAATTCTGAGGTGTAGTCCATCTGATCCATGTGACTTATCCATCTTCAGACCGTTCAGATTCCCCAGGACCTTTTCCTCAGTGCTGGCCACTACACTCACCCCTAGCCCCTAACTCTCTTGAAGTTCTGGTATGCTGCTTGGTGTCTGAAAACTGATGAAAAGTAACTATGCATTTCCTCCGCTATTTCTTTGCTTCCCCAGCTTCAATTTCCAGTGATCCAATGTTCTCTCCTGCCTCTCTCTTACCTTTCAGATATCTAACGAAACTCTTGCAATCTTATTTTATATTTCTAGCTAGCTGAGTCTTACATTTCATCTTTCCCTCCTTTTTTTGCATTTTCATTTACATCCTTTGCTGGTTTTAAAGGCTTCCCAATCCTCAGGCTTCCCAATAATCTCCATAGTCAAAAACAAAATCTAATCTCAAAGTGCAGGACAAGTAAAACTGTTTGAAGCATGACCACCCTTTCATTCTTTATATTTTTATTTCACAATTATTAACATGCAAAATGAGTCTTAGCTACAATTCTTTGCATGTTCATGTTGTTGTAGCTATGGTAACTTGCCAGAATCAGACGATGAAGTCCAGATTATCTTACTGTCCCTCTAGACACAGAAAAAGTCTTTCCTTATTTTTGACATGGAATAATGGAATATTTCATCAGTCAATGTTGGCTGCTTGAAAAAAATTCTGGTCAATGGTTTGTCTGGGAGACACCGAGCAGATGGCTCTGATAATCAGGAGCCAGTGTCTAGTTTAAGTGTGATGATGACATAGATCTGTGATGACAGCTTTGGCAAATTGCATTTCATCTGTCTTTATCTCTCCTTTTATTCTAATACTAAAGCAGACAGCTGACCTAATCCTGTCCCATGCCTCCATTATCCTGAAGTCTGATCCTAAGGATGTACAAGAGGGTTTTACACAGAATTTTCTAAAAATTGTTGCCAATTATTTTTACCCCTCTTTACCTTTGGAGCAGCCTCATTGCTTCCACTCATACATCTACACAGCTAAGGGACTCAGCATGTAGGAATTGTGTAGGAGGACCATTTATAATGTGTTAATATTGCTTCCTGAACAGAAAAAAAAATGCATATTCTGTTTATGATACCCTTTGTATAAAATACTTTCACTTCTAACCTCCCTCCTCGCCGTCAAATACAAGATGTATCGAGTAAACTTCCCTCTCTAAAGGTAAATTATATACAACATCTTTACTGTACAACACCCTTTGCTTATTTATGCTCTATTTATAATTCCTGGAGACAATTGCCGAGCAGCTCCACTGAACATAAACAATTACTACCAGCTCAAACTGACACTAGAGGATGGAGACAAATTAAAATGACAAATGAGTACCTTATGGGAATTAAATCCTTTCTTTCTCCCCAATTAGTATCTTACTCTGGAGAGACTGATTGATAGTTTTTTGATGTCATCAGATTTCTGTTATCTCCACTGAGACTTTTCTGATTAAATTTCTTTTCTCAAAAGTCATGTTGACTTTTACAAATAACAAAACCGGAACATTTATCTTTGCAAGTCCTGGCTCATCATCCAATAAAGAGCACACAGCCCTCATGGCTCTTGCTCTCACTGCCCCGGCCACACCCCCCACCCCCATCTCCCAGCCACCAGTCTCTCTCCCCACTCCATAAACGCCCATCCTGACCCCCAGCACACAGCTACGCATCAATATGCAGCTGCATTTTCAACATGTTCAGCCTGTGTCTCAGAGCTATCTAAAATCATACTTCTCTTTTGGAGGCAATGCCAGTTTTGTAGACAAGGAAACAAATTAATCCATTGTGTTTAAATACTACAAAGGGAGATCTTTGAAACGTAACAAATCCCCTTGTTTCTCATGTTATCATGATGTGACACTAATACATTATATATCTCAGTGATGGTACATTCAGAGAGAGAGTTAATAACAAGAAAGCACAGACCATGGAGAGACCTGAACTGAAAGCAGGAAATTCTGGAACTGCACAACAGACCAGTTGGGATGGGCAGACTGAAAGGACGGATTCCACATTTAAGGACCTTCCAGAGAGCTGAAGGGTCCCTTTTATTCAACATCTTCTGTGTTCCTCAACTCAACTCTCTGACCAGCTGAACGATCGATTGTTACACCGCAGAATGTGGCCATTCAGTCTATTTAGCTGGTGCTAGCTGTTTGAAACAACCAGCAATAGGCCTGCACTTCCCTCCTGTTCCACGATGTATTTATGTTCCTTTTGATTTCAGATTAGTAAAACCGAGTGTGTGAACAAAAGACTTGGAAACATACTTCTGACGTTTTGTTACTGTTAAAGTTCTGCAGAAGGGTAACTGGACCCAAAACATTAACTCTGCTTTCTCTCTGCGAATGCTGCCAGACCTGTTGAATTTCTCCTGCAATTTCTGTTTTTGTTCCAAATTTCCAGCATTTGCAATTTTTTCTTTAGTTTACTGTTGGAGAGTTACCTGGTTAGTGGTCTCTGTCACTGGAAGCTGTTACTCTAAGAAACCTCTTTGTGATTCTGATTGCTGCTGTTAAATTGCCTCTTTCCCTTCCCCAGGAAGAACACTCTCAATGTTTCCACGTGAACTGATCTTGCTCATCCTGGTTACCTTTCCAACACCTTGACCTCCTTTCTGACATCTGGCGCCCAGATTTGAACACAATTTAGCAATTTGCTTGCTTTGTGTCTCTAATTCATGTATTTAAAAAACTAAGGATCCTACTTTTTAAAAAATAAAATCTTCCCATCTTGTCTTGCCACCTTCAAAGATTTCTGCACACAAGCCCTGAGTCACCCCTATTGTTACACCAGCTTGAAAACTTCACATTCAGAGCTTGGATCTCTGTGTAAATCTGCTAGGGTGGTTTAACAAAAAAGAACACTCATCCTCCCAAACTCAATGTGATTACTTCGCTTTTATTTTGCAGTAAAGGGGCGTTTTTTTTCTAGCTCTAACAGCTGAATAAAAGATCATTGTATGACTTCTTTTCTCCTGAAATATATAAAGCCTATCTGAGAAGCACGCAATAGTTAAAATATTGAAGTAAATTGTCACTGCATTTTAAACTTTGAGAATAAATTGCTTTTATAATTTAGTTTTACCCGACTCTGACCTTTTTATATGTTTCCCCCTATGGAATACAATCAAAGTGAATCAATCCCTCTGTTTTTATTGACTTTCATCTCGCATTCTCAGAACTGCCCTTTTTGTGTCTTAAACCCCAGGCTTAGTTAATGTCAGGCACAGATATTGTGCACTGGATAATGTTGATGAATGGATTATAGCAATTCAGAAAGTAAGTGAAATAAAATCATATTCCCTGCCATGGGAGTGCTTAATGTTGACATTTGTGCGCTTGAAATTGGAAAGTGTTCTATTTCCCACCATTATCATCAACAATATTAATGAGCAGGGAAAAGAAAATCACCTAAACCCTTTAGGAATCTTTTCAAAAACAAAATTGCATGCTTTTTCTCGGGTAGTATTAACATTTACCAATAGCACAATAGGTCAGCTTGAACAACAACATCTGACATAAATGTCTGAGGTAAACACCAGGATATTGGTGTATAATTATTATTAAATGGAAGGGTCATATTTCTTCTTTACATTTTGAGGTTTTTAAAGAGAACTTTTAACAATTCTCTGTTTTTATTTAATGCCGGTGACCTGTACTGAAAGACAGACTGTTCCATTTTTTTGCCCTTCTAACCTACGAAGGTTTGAAGTTTTATCATATAATGTGGCCCTGGAGACATGTTTTCTGCGCTTTGTGTACCTTTACAGTATTCACTTAAAACCTAAACTTGTATAGTACGCAATTGTCTATATTTTCAGTTGCAGAGTGATGGGCTACATTAAGCTGGTAGTTACCTTTCAGAAATACATCAATTGTCTGCCTTAGTGCTTTAATAATGTTGCAGTGTTCTGTGCCAGCTAAAGGACACTTTAATGTAGGATGATGAGTGATACTGTATTCTCTTGAAAAAAAAATTATGATTCAGGGTGTCATCTCCCTTTTATTCTTCCATGACATTATTGATATTGGATCATTTTGCAAACTGACAAACAATCATTTCTCCTTGCTGTTGAAGATTAACAGGTTTAACATTTTAACCATAATGAGAGGGCATAGGTTTAGGGTGAGAGGGGAAAGATTTAAAAGGGATCTAAGGGGCAACTTTTTCACACAGATGGTTGTGCTTGTATGGAATGAGCTGCCAGAGGAAGTGGTGGAGGCTGGTACAATTTCAACATTTGAAAGGCATCTGGATGGGTAGATGAACAAAAAGGGTTTAGAGGAATATGGGCCAAGTGCTGGCAAATGGACGAGATTAATTTGGGACATCTGGTCAGCATGGGAGAGTTGGATGGAAGGGCCTGTTTCCGTACTGTATATTTCTATGACTCTAATCAACTCATGGTTGATCTGATTTTAATCTCAACTGTATATTCTTGTGTATGCCCGAAAATCTTTCATTCCCTTGGTAATCAAGAATCTATCTGTCTCTGTTTTTAAAATAGTTAAAGGTTCTGCATCCACTACCTTTTGAGGAAGGGAATTCCAAAGACTCCCAACCTTCGCATAGAAAAAATGTTTCCTCATCTCTGTCTTAAATAGACAACCTCTTTTTTTTGTCACTCAAAGTTCAAGATTGTCCCACAAGAGGAAACATTCTTTCAACATCCTCCCGGTCAAGTCCTCCCAGGGTCTGACTCTTCTGTCTTTTCTGCGGCATGGTGGCACAGCAGTTAGCACTGCTGCCTCACAATTCCCGCCTCGGGCGACTGTCTGTGTGGAGTTTGCACATTCTCCTCGTGTCTGCGTGGGTTTCCTCTGGGTGCTCTGGTTTCCTCCCACAGTCTAAAGATGTGCAGGTTAGATGAATTGGCCATGTTAAAGTGCCTGTAGTGTTAGGTGATGGGGTAAATGTAGGGGAATGGCTCTTTGGAGGGTCGGTGTGGACTTGTTGGGCCGAAGGGCCTGTTTCCACACAGTAAGTAATCTAATCTAATCTTCTGAACTCCAGAAGATGCCAGCCTACTGTCTAGCCTTTCCTCACAAGGCAATCTGCTCACTCCAGGTATTACTCTCGTCTAGTCTGGGCTAAAGAATTCTCTGCCACAGAAAATGGCTGAGGCCAAAACATTGAGTGTTTTCAAGAAGGTGTTAAATGTAGTTCTTAGGGCTAAAAGCATTAAAGGGAATGGGGAGAAAGTGGGAATAGGAGACGGAGTTGGGTGACCAGCCATGTTTGTATTGGATGGTGGAGTTGGCTCGAAGAATTCCTGTTACTATTCTTTATGTTTTGATGCTCAACCACTGAACTGAGTGTAAAGCACTACATCCTTCAGTTAAATATAGTGACCAGAGGAATATACAGCTCTCAGATGCAGTGTCTCCAATGCCTTGTATAACTCAAGTGTAACCTCCTTCTTCTCATCCAATTCTCCTCCCACAAAACACACCATTCTATTAGCTTTCCGGATTCATTAGGCAAAAGTGAGGACTGCAGATGCTGGAGACCAGAGTCAAGATTAGAGTGTTGCTGGAAAAGCACAGCAGGTCAGGCAGTATCTGAGGAGCAGGAAAATCGACTTTGAGCAAAAGCCGTTCATACATCGATTTTCCTGCTTTTCGGAAGCTGCCTGACCTGCTGTGCTTTTCAAGCACCACTCTAATCTTTTCTGACTCATTGCTGTACCTGCACACTGACCTTCTATGATCTCTCCATTGCAATCTCTGTACATTTAGACTTTTCTTCATTCTTTCTACCAACACGGACAATTCCACACTTTCCCACGTACTACTTGCCAGATCCTTGTTTGCTGTCCCGGTCTCTGAGCCATACAACAAGATGACAAGATGGATCACCTCAGCATTCTCTTCCTAAGGAACAGGTTCAACTTCTTCGATGTTCACGCATTCTTCTTTCGGGACTTGGCTGTCTCAATTCTCCTTCAGATCTCACAATCACATCTCTAACTGTCCAGACTAATCTGCCTGAAAATAAATGAACCTTTTTGTATGTTTCTAGATTTGTTTCACTTTCACTTCTGGCGTTGTTCTCTGCTTATTTGTTCTGTCGATTAACAGTGAGACAAATGGGATAGCCATTATCTGTTGGGCAGAGGCGACTTTAAAAAGCGAATAACCATAGCAATGATCAGGGGTTGGGGCAGACAAGTGCAGGGAAACAAGATTAGTGCAGTCCAGTTTCACCATTCACCAGTTGTAAGTACAGTCAAACCAAGGAGCCACATCTGTCAACAATAAGCAGGAAGGCGCAATGTGACAGAACAACTCACCAGCAGTACATTGGATTCTCCCTGGAGTAGAATAGATAACATGAATTTTTGTACGATTGTATTGCTTAAAGGTGTACATGTCTTATACTTGTGTATGTTGAAAATAAATGGCCATTATAAACTTTGTTTGTGCCAATCTTGTATCATTAAACCTTTCCTAGTCAAGATTAGAGGAAAGGAAAAGGAGGAATGAAAAGCAAGGCTCTAAACGTAATATTGGATATAGTAAGGGCAATGTCCAAAGGTCTTATATCGCAGTGGTGCAGTCCCTGCCCCTGAACTCCAGGTTCAAGACCCACACCCAGGCCTGATGGCGAGGCAAGTGCATTCATAATGTGGCCAAACAGCTTGTAAATACTTTTAAATCATTCGAAAGGCAGATGCAGGAGATATTCCTGATTGGCCAGGGGATGGAAAGTAAGTCGGAACCTCTTATCATAGCCTTGAATTACACCATGCACATAAAAGTGCATGTTGCTATCGCAACCTGGATTCCCTCAGTGAATTGTAACACAACTATACCATGAAGGATATTGATGGCAGCTATTTAATATTAGGATGACATATGAGAAAGCTATGGCACTGAGTTCACTGAGCTGGAGATTGGTGATAAATAGCAGTACAAAATAAATAAGGAAAAGATAGGGTGGCTCAGTGGTTAGCACCGCTGCCTCACAGCGCCAAGGACCTGGGTTCAATTCCCACCTCAGGTGACTGTCTGTATGGAGTTGACACATTCTCCCCGTGTTTGCGTGGGTTTGCCTCCCACAGTCCAAAAATGTGTGGGTCAGGTAAATTGCCCATAGTGTTAGGTGCATTAGTCAGGAGTAAATGTAGGAGAATGGGTCTGGGTGGGTTTCTCTTCTGAGGATCAGTGTGGACTTGTTGGGCTAAAGGAAATCTAATCTAAGCAATGCAACTGGAAGTCAACAACCTCTTTTAGAGATCAAGAAAACAACAAGAACACTTGAGAGTCCATAGACTCTGACTTAATTAATCTGTATAAGTTATGCACTTACATGCATGTAGTGCCTTGCTTACATTTCCCCTGAAAAGTATTCACTCAGCCACTTTGCAGAGTAGCTCAGGTTGTGAATTCTCGTTATGGAGTTTGAATGGGGATCAAGTGGAAGCTCCTGAGGATCTGTTAATAATTTGGAAGGATTACAAGAAAAGGGTAATCTATCTCCTGTTAGTGGAGTCAGGTAGTTTGCAGAATAAAATTTAGTTGCTTCCTACTGAATTAAGGTGTAGTATTTTAAATAGAAGGAAAGAAAGTTAACTTTCTTGAGTGGGGGATTATGTATCATCAAGCTTTCATTGAAATTAAGTTCAAATTGTCCAAAGAGGATTCAGGATGCAACAACCAATTTCCTCAAATTGTTTATTGTCAGCCTGTGGCACAAGCCTTGATCAACGATATAATTTTCCGATTCTTTATTAAAGTGATTTAGAACATATTCCTCCTCACACTCCTTTGGTAACAAGAGGGACCTAAGACTGCTGTAAAACAGCTTCTTAGTGAAATCATGATACTCAAGATAATCAGGGACTATTTAGGCGAACACTTGAAATGCCATGGCATATATTAATGTGAGCCCTTTGCTAGCAAATTGGATTAGAGTTGATGGGTTTTTGATAGCCAGCATGGACACAATTGGCTGAATGGCCTCTTTCCATGCTGTAAGCACTCTATGACTACACTGCAGCTATTCTATTTACACTCACATTTGTAGTATGACAAAGGACTAGCAAAACAAAACCACTCTTGCAGTTCCCCATCAAATGACTAACTGTGTGCTCAATTTACATAAGAGTTTATCAACTACACATGAACATTAACAAAGTGATTTCTACAGAATCAAGCCCAATAGAGAAATCTAAACTGATAATTACTCGTGATTCTGGGACAGTTTACTAATTTGCATTCTACATTTTTCTAAATGTTTAGCAATTCTTCTAAGGGCTCTTGTGGTAGTGTTCCTATCTTTGAGCCAGGAGGCCGCGGGTCATGTCCCACCTACTCCAGCGGCGTGTTATAAGATTTCTTGACTGATTGATTAAAAATACCTAACATATTGCTTCAAATTCTCTTATATTCACACATTAGCTTGAGAGAAGCTTTTTCCTAAAGATAGCATGAGGCAGATGTTCTGTCGCAGCCTGAGATAGAAATACTTGCACATTTAAGGTATAGTTTATACACAAAAAAAGGAATCTAACAAAGTAAATACATGAGATAAATAGCACATGGGAATGGAGTAACACAGTACAGAATGGATTACTATAATAAAGAGAGTGTAACATTCTTTAACCTCTTGCAGACCTGGATAGTGGATTGAAAGGGATTATTTACTTACATCGAGGGAAGGCAATAGTATTATCACTGGACTATTAACCCAGAGATCCAGATAATGCTCTGGGTCCCAGGTTCAAATCCCACCAAGGCAGATGGTGGAATTTGTATTCAATAAATATCTGGAATTAAGAATCTAATGATGACCATGGATCCAGTGTCAATTGTTGGGAAATTCCAGGTGGTTTGCTAATGCCCTTTAGGGAAGGAAACTGCCAGCTTTAGCTGGTCTAGTCCTCCAGACCCACAGCAATGTGATTGTGTCTAAACTGCCCTCTGGGCAATTAGGAATGGGCTGACCTGTCCAATGACACCCTCATCCCATAAATTAATAAAGGGAAGAAAAAAAATTAGCAGAGAGATATATAACCAGGAGACAAGACATAAAGTAATTGCTGGAAGGATTAGAGAGGAATTGAGGAATTTTCACCCCGAGGCTTCTGGGTGGCTGGAACCAACTACCTGAATGGGTGGTCGCAGCAGAAAGCATTTTTATAAAACATTGGAAGTGCATCACTGGGCTCCAGATCAAGAACTAGAATCTCATTACACCCTAACTCTGAGGCATATCAACATATTTGTTAAACTCTAACTCTTCAGTATGAGGACTGAGGGCCTTCATTAATGTGGAGAGACTATGGAGCCTGAGGTTGTTGTACTTAGAATAGAAAATGTAAGTAGACGATTCAATGAACGTGTTGAAAACTATAAATAGTTTAAATTGAGTAAACAGGGAGGAGCTATGTTTACTGATGGAAAGACAAATAATGAGCTGGTGCAGGGTTAAGGTGATTGGCAAAAGAACCAGAAATCACATGAAGAAACACCTTTGTACAGAGAGTTCTTGTATTCTGGAATGCATTGCCAATTGTGGTAAACAGGATCAGTGAGGGCACTTGAAAATGAATTGGATAAATCATAGAATCCCGACAGTGTGGAAGCAGGGCATTCAGCCCATCGAGCTGACACTGACCCTCTGTACAGCATCCCACCCAGACCAATCCCCTTACCCCAACCCTTCATTTCCCATGGCTAAGCCACCTAGCCTGAACATCCCTGGACTGTATGGGCAATTTAACGCAGCTAAACCACCTGACCTGCACATCTTTGGACTGTGGGAGGAAACCAGAAGACCCAATGGGGACCCGCACAGACACAGGGAGAATGTGCAAACTCCACACAGACAGTCGGCCTGAGGCTGGAATCAAACCAGGTCCCTGACGCTGTGAGCCACCATGCCACCCCTGAATGATGTGCTTCTGTACTGTATCTGTGTTGTTATTCAATGAACCATCTAGAATCCATATTTCTAACAGTAATTTTGACATTAAAATTCTCCTATTTCAAAGTCACTGCAACTTCAAGCTGAAATCTTTAGTGTTCTTTCTGTTCCTTTAGGCCTGCTTTATATAGAAAATGTCCATAATCCTATTTGAACATTCAGGGAATGCGCTTGAATTTCATGAGATATTTACTGACAACAATAGCTATTTTATAATCTTCCCCGTACCCTTTTACACAGTTGTACAGGAGGTCCCTGAATTAAGAACGTCTGACTTATGAACTCCTATACTTACAAGTACGGGGGTCCCTTAAAGACCTGCCATATAAACGTTTCCTGTACTTACAAATGGCTGCTTTATATTGGCCTCAAACTTGTGTCCAAATCGATTTGCAAACAAACCCAGGAACAGAACTCTTTTTCAATCTGGAGACTGCCTGTATAAATAATGTGCATTTGAGACTAGGCTGGAGTGTCTGCTTGTAGGACACTTGCATATGGCTGCAACTTAAGTGTCACCTGACTCATGCTATCGCAAAGTTATTAACTTGACAAAAACTGCTTTGTTACATCTGTTTTGAGTTGTGGAATAGCAATGAGCTGCTTCATTTGGCAAGACGTTAACTGTAGCATACAACAAATCAGTACAAACTTACAATGATTGGCAAAAAAAAGCAAATTTGAGGTCAGGAACATTTTCACCCAGTGGGCTGGAATGGGCTGCATAGACGTTTGGTGGAGACAGGTTCAATTGAGACACTGAAGAGGGTATTGGAAGATTATTTGAACAGAAATAAGGTGCAAGGATATGGGAGGATTGGCAATAGGCAATGATGCTCATTTGAAGAACCAGTGTGGATATGATGGGCTGAATGATCTCCATCCGCACCAGAATAACTCTGTTTGTTTTCTTAAGTCAGAGTCCTGGTGGGAGACCAGAGATTTTATTGACCTGGCTGAGAACTCTCTGTCAGTGGATGGGAGTAGTGCTGTCTGTCAGTGATGCAGGTTCACAATACAGTGCTCTTCACTTGTTGAATAAAGGCTATAAAGATTGATTAAACATCTTGCAAGTAGCACAAGTGGTTTATTGTTGCTCAGATCACTCAGGATGACATTGTTGCTGCCAATATTGTCTTGATGATGTTATCAATGCAGAGAAAGTGAGGACTGCAGATGCTGGAGAATCATTGACTTCACTCGTTTCCAAATCCCCCCCTCCCCCCACCTCTTCCCACATCCAACCCTCCAACCCAGCACACCCCTCTTGACCTGTCCTATCTGTTCATTTTCCTTCCCACCTATCCGCTCCAACCTCCCCTCCGACATCACAACTCCCCCCCTCACCTGCATCTACCTATCATTTTCCCAGCTACCCTCTGCTAGCTCCCTATTTATGTCTCAGCCAGACTACTGCGACCACTAGGACTCATAACAGCACACAAACCAACAGCCACTCTCAGACAACAACTCACCAGAACGAAGGACCCGATACTCAGCATGAGCAAAACCAATGTAGTGTACAAAATCCCATGCAAGGACTGCACAAAACACTACTTAGAACAAACAGGACGACAGCTAACGATCCGCATCCATGAACACCAACTAGCCACGAAACGACATGACCAGCTATCCTTAGTAGCCACACACTAAGATGACAAACAACATGATTTCGACTGGGACAACACTACTATTATAGGACAAGCCAAACAGAGCACAGCCAGGGAATTCCTAGAGGCATGGCAATCATCCACAGATTCAATCAATAAGCACATCGA
>NC_057739.1:31546439-31548683 GCF_004010195.1 Chiloscyllium plagiosum | reverse complement strand
CTGGGACAACATTACTATTATAGGACAAGCCAAACAGAGAACAGCCAGGGAATTCCTAGAGGCATGGCACTCATCCACAGATTCAATCAATAAGCACTTCGACCTGGACCCAATATACCGACCACTGCAACGGACAGATGGAACTGACAACCGGAAGCGGCAGATTCAAACTACTATAAATGCCGGAGGAAATATCACAGAAGCGCTTCACAGGAGGCTCCCAAGCACTGAGGATGGTCACCTAGACAGGGGACGAAATGTCTGCAACACAAATTCCCAGCTCGGCCAACAGAACCACAACAATCAGCCACCTTCCTCAGTTCTATTACTGATGAAGGGTCTTGCCTGAAATGTCGACTCTCCTGCATCTTGGATGCTGTCTGACATGTTGTTTCTTTCTAACACCACACTTTCTGACTCATGTTATCAATGCATGCACTCAACAGCAAGTGATAGACAGAGCTAAGCGATCCCACAACCAATGCATCAGATTTAAGCTCTGCAGTCCTTCAACATCCAGTCGTGAATAGTGGTGGACAATTAAACCACTCACTGGAGGAGGAGGCTCCACAAATATCCCCATCCTCAATGATGGAGGGGCCCAGCACATCAGTGCAAAAGATAGGGATGATGCATTCTCAACAATCTTCAGTCAGAAATGCTAAGTGCATGATCCATCTTGGACTCCTCCAGTGATTCCCAGTATCATAGATACCAGTCTCCAGCCAATTCGATTCACTCCACATGACATCAAGAAACGGTTGGAGGCACTGGATCCTGCAAAGGCAATGGGCCCTGATGAGATTCTGGCAATAGTGTTGAAGATGTGTACTCCAGAATGTATCGCTCCCCTAGCCAAGCTCTTCTAGTAATTACAACACTGTCATCTACCAATGTGGAAATTGCCCAGGTATGTCCTGTACACACAAAAAAGGGCAAATCCAACCCAGCCAATTGCAACCCAATCAGGCTATTCTCCATCATCGGTGAAGTGATGAAGGTAACAGTGCTATCAAGCAGCACCTGCTCAGTGACGGCCAATCACACAGCTCCTGATCACATTGTAGCCTTGGTTCAAACATGGACAAAAGAGCTGAATTCCAGTGGAGAGGTGAGTGTGACAGCCCTTGACATCATTTGACTGAGTCTGGCATCAAGGAGCCCTGGCAAAACTGGAATCAATGGGTATCAGGGCAAACACTCCACTTATTAGAGTCATACCTGGCTCAAATGAAAATGGTTGTAATTGTGGGGGGGGGTCAGTCATCTCAGCTCCAGGGCATTTCTGCAGGAATCCCTTGGGGTAGTGTCCTAGGCCCAACAATCTTAAACTGCTTCATCAATGACCTTCCCTCTGTCATAAGGTCAGAAATGGGGATGTTCATTGTGCAATCATCAATGTTTTGCAACATTCACGACTCCTCAGATACTGAAGCAGTCCGTGCTCAAATGCAACAAAATCTGGACAATATCTAGGCTTGGGCTGACAAGTGGCAAGTAACATTTGCACCACACAAATGCTAGACAATGATCATCTCCAATAAGAGACACTCTAACCACCACCTCTTGACATTCAATGGTATTACCATCACTGAATCCCCCATTGTCAACATCCTTGGGGTTAGTATTGACCAGAAATTCAACTGGACTCACCACATAAACACAGTGGCTACAAGACCAGGTCAGAGATTGGGGATACTGCGGTGAGTAACTCACCTCCTGACACCCAAAGTATATCCATCATTTACAAGGCAGGGTCAGGAGTGTGATGGAATACTCCCCACTTGCCTGGATGGGTGCAGCTCCAACAACACTCAGGAAGCTTGACATCATCCAGGACAAAGCAGCCCGCTTGATTGGCATCACATCTACTAACCTTCAATCCCTGCACCACTGGTGCTTAGTAGCAGCAGTGTGTACTATCTACAAGATGCTCTGCAGAAATTCACCAAAGATCCTTAGACAGCACGTTCCAACCCCCCGACCACTTCCATCCAGAAGGACAAAGGCAGCAGGTATTTGGGAATACCCCCACCTACAAGTTCCCCTCCAAGCCACTTACCATCCTGACTTGGCAATATATCGCCGTTCCTTCACAGTCATTGGGTCAAACTCCTGGAATTCCCTCCATACCGGCATTGTGGATCAACCCACAGAAAGTGGACTGCAGCGATTCAAGAAGGCAGCTCATCACCACCTTCTCAACAGCAACGAGGGACAGGCTATCAACGCTGGCCAGCCAGA
>NC_057739.1:31542910-31545939 GCF_004010195.1 Chiloscyllium plagiosum | reverse complement strand
TTGAACTCTGGCCTGTACTGTGACATTATTGAACTCTGGCCTGTGCTGTGACAGTATTGAAGTCTGGGCTGTGCTGTGACATTATTGAAGTCTGGCCTGTACTGTGACAGTATTGAATTCTGGCCTGTACTGTGACATTATTGAATTCTTACCTGTGCTTTGACATTTTTGAAGTCTGGCCTGTAATGTGACATTATTGAACTCAGGCCTGTGCTTTGACATTGTTGAACTCTGGCCTGTACTGTGACATTCTTGAATTCTGGCTGTACTGTGACATTATTGAAGTCTGGCCTGTGCTGTGACATTATTGAAGTCTGGCCTGTGCTGTGACATTATTGAAGTCTGCCCTTTACTGTAACATTATTGAACTCTGGCCTGTGCTGTGACATTATTGAAGTCTGGCCTGTACTGCAACATTATTGAAGACTGGCTGCAAGATGGCAGCCATCCAACAGTCTCTGATGGCTGAGGTCAAATGACTGCAACAAGCCAGCCAGTACCCTGATGTGGACTGTATTTCCATTCTGATTTTCAATTGGGTTCGGGCTCACAGTGGAAACTCATTCAGTAGCAGTTAATGTTTCTCCTGGAATATGGGGATGAAGGAACAAAGTTATTGTATATTGCATCTGGCTTAGGATCCAAATGCAATGCAATGAGTTCTGCTCTTGGGCAGTGCCAGGGAAGCAGCAGTTCATATGTCACCTCATAGCATAAGACTCACTTAGTCAGCCTTGATGTCCCGCGGTTTTCACTTAGAGTCATAGTCATAGTCATAGAGCTGTACAGCACAGAAACAGATCCTTCGGTCCAACTCGTCCATGCGGACGAGATATCCCAACTCAATCTGGTCCCAACTGCCTGTTCCTGACCCATATCCCTCCAAACCCTTCCTATTCATATACCCATCCAAATGCCTTTTAAATGTTGCAATTGTACCAGCCTCCGCCACTTCCTCTGGCAGCCCATTCCATACACGAACCACCCTCTGTGTGAAAAAGTTGCCCCTTAGGTCTCTTTTATATCCTTCCCCTCTTACCCTAAATCTATGCCCTCTAGTTCTGGAACCCCCACC
This sequence comes from Chiloscyllium plagiosum, assembly GCF_004010195.1. Taxonomy (NCBI): domain Eukaryota; kingdom Metazoa; phylum Chordata; class Chondrichthyes; order Orectolobiformes; family Hemiscylliidae; genus Chiloscyllium; species Chiloscyllium plagiosum. Next base: position 31,544,864 of record NC_057739.1, on the reverse strand, counting down.
TCAGGGAAAAGACCTTGCCTATGCATGTTACCCATGCCCCTCATGATTTTATAAACCTCTATGAAGTCACCCCTCAGCCTCCGATGCTCCAGGGAAAACAGCCCCAGCCTATTCAGCATCTTCCTATAGCTCAAACCCTCCAACCCTGGCAACATCCTTGTAAATCTTTTCTGAACCTTTTCAAGGTTCACAACATCTTTCCAATAGGAAGGAGACCAGAATTTCACCCAATATTCAAACAGTGGCCTAACTAATGTCCTGTACAGCCGCAACATGACCCCCCCAACTCCTGTACTCAATAACTTGACCAACAAAGGAAAACATACCAAACGGCTTGTTCACTACCCTGTCTACCTGCAACTCCACTTTCAAGGAGCTATGAACCTGCACTCCTAGGTCTCTCTATTCAGCAACACTCCCTAGGACCTTAGCATTAAATACATAAGTCCTGCTAAGAATTGCTTTTCAAAATGCAAAACCTCACATTTATCTAAATTAAACTCCATCTGGCACTTCAATGCGAGCAATCTATGGGCCCTGACAACATTCAGGCAATAGTACAAAAGTTCTGTACAAAGGTATGTGCCCCAGAACCTGCCGCTCTCCTACCCAAGCTCTTCCAATACCGGTACAATACTGGCATCTACCCGACAATGTGGAAAATTGCCCAGGTATGTCCTGTACACAAAAAGCAGGATAAATCAAACATGACTAATTATCGTCCTACCAGTCTACACCAATCATCAGTAAAGTGCTGGAGAGTGTAATCAATAGTGCTATCAAGCAGCACTTCCTGAGCCTGCTCAGTGATGCCCAGTTTGGGTTCCACTAGGGTCACTCAGCTCCTGACCTGATTACATGGACAAAAGAGCTGAATTCTAAAGGTAGGTGAGAGCAAAAGCCCTTCACATCAAGGCTACATTTCTTGGAATGTGGCATCAAGGAGCCCTGGCAAAACTAGAATTGATGAGTATCAGGGGGCAAACTCTTTATTGGTTGGAGTCATGCCTCATTCTTGATGAAGGGCTTATGCCCGAAATGATGACCCTCCTGCTCCTCGGACGCTGCACGACCCGCTGTGCCCCTCCAGCGCCACACTCTCAACAATGGTTGGTGTCATACCTGACACATTGGAAGATGGTTGTAGTTATTGGAGGTCAGTCATCTCAACCCCAGGACATCTCTGCAGGAGTTTCTCAGGGTAATGTTCTCAGCCCAACCATCTTCAGCTGCTTCACCTATGATCTTACATCCATCATAGGGTCAGAAGAGGAGATGTTCGCCAATGATTGTCATAGAGATGCACAGCACAGAAACAGACCTTCGGTCCAATTCGTCTATGCTGACCAGATGTCCTAAACTCCTCATCACCTCAGGAGATCTCCCACCCACAGTTTCCAACCTCATAGTCCAGGAACCCCACTCCGCCCGATTCTACCTCCTTCCCAAGATCCACAAGCCTGAGCACCCTGGCCGAATCCGCTTTCCGCAAAGACCATTCCCTCCGTGACTACCTGGTCAGGTCCACGGCCTCCCACAACCCATCCTCCCATCCTGGCACCCTCCCCTGCCACCACAGGAATTGCAAAACCTGCGCCCACACCTCCTCCCTCACCTCCATCCAAGGCCCTAAAGGAGCCTTCCACATCCATCAACGTTTTACCTGCACATCCACTAATATCATTTATTGAATCCGTTGCTCCCGATGCAGTCTCCTCTACATTGGGGAGACTGGACGCCTCCTAGCAGAGCGTTTTAGGGAACATCTCCGGGACACTCGCACCAATCAACCTCACCGCCCTGTGGCTCAACATTTCAACTCCCCCTCTCACTCTGCCGAGGACATGCAGATCCTGGGCCTCCTCCACCGCCGCTCCCTCACCGCCTGGAGGAAGAACGCCTCATCTTCTGCCTCGGAACACTTCAACCCCAGGGCATCAATGTGGATTTCACC
>NC_057739.1:31541272-31542568 GCF_004010195.1 Chiloscyllium plagiosum | reverse complement strand
TCCCTTTTATATCTTTCCCCTCTCACCCAAAACCTATGCCCTCTAGTTCTGGATTCTCCCACTCCAGGGAAAAGACTTTGTCTATTTATCCTATCCATGCGCCTCATAATTTTGTAAAAGGTCACCCCTCAGCCTCTGGCACTCCAAGGAAAACAGCCCAAGCCTGTTCAGCCTCTCCCTTTAGCTCAAACCCTCCAACCCTGACAACATCCTTGTAAATCTTTTTGAACCTTTTCCCTAGGAAGGAGACCAGAATTGCATGCAATATTCCAACAGTGGCCTAACCAATGTCCTGTACAGCTGCAACATGACCTGCCAACTCTTATACTCAATACTCTGACCAATAAAGGAAAGCATACCAAACACTTTCTTCACTATCCTATCAACCTGTGACTCTACTTTCAAGGAGCTATGAACCTGCACTCCAAGGTCTCTTTGTTCAGCAACACTCCCTATAACCTTACCATTCAGTGTATAAGCTGAAAATGTGTTGCTGGAAAAGCGCAACGTGGTTGGGTAATGTGTTTCCAGCAACACATTTTCAGTTCTGATCTCCAGCATCTGCAGTCCTCACTTTCTCCATTCAGTGTGTAAGCCCTGCTCAGATTTGCTTCACCACAGCATAAGAAATAGGAGCAGGGGCCAGCACACATTCAGTAATTCTCAACACTACGTGCTCTAACCATTTGTTCTCCGCCACTTTTGGGGTCAGTTTTGGTTTTTGTTGCACAAAACTGTCCAAAAGTCTTGCTAATGTTTCCACCAAACTGAAGTCTATAGGCGTGAAATTCTGTTCTGGATCAGTGGTGCTGGAAGAGCACAGCAGTTCAGGCAGCATCTGAGGACAGGCAAAATCAACGTTTCGGGCTAAAGCCCTTCATCAGGAATAAAGGCGGTGGGCCTGAAGCGTGGAGAGATAAGCTAGAGGAGGGTGGGTGTGGGGAGAGAGTAGCATGGAGCACAATGGGTGAGTGGGGGAGGAGATGAAGGTGATAGGTCAGGGAGGAGAGGGTGGAGTGGATAGGTGGAAAAGGAGCTGGGCAGGTCGGACAAGTCCGGACAAGTCAAGGGGACAGTTTTGCTGGAGGTTAGAAACTAGGATGAGGTGGAGGAAGGGGAAATGAGGAAACTGCTGAAATCCACATTGATGCCCTGGGGTTGAAGTGTTCCGAGGCAGAAGATGAGGCGTTCTTCTTCCATGCGTCTGGTGGTGAGGGAGCGGCGGTGGACGAGGCCCAGCACCTCCATATCCTCGGCAGAGTGGGAGGGGGAGTTGAAATGTTGAGCCACAGGGCG
>NC_057739.1:31520840-31539138 GCF_004010195.1 Chiloscyllium plagiosum | reverse complement strand
GAGGTTGGAGTGGGGGAGGGGGGTCGACAGGTTGAGGCGGTTAATGTCCCGGCGGCAGTTGGAAATGAAGAGGTCGAGGGCAGGTAATAGGCCAGCGCGGGGTGTCCAGGTGGATGCAGTGTGTTGGAGGTGGGCGAAGGGGTCCTCGGAAGGTGGGCGGGGGCCCTGATTGTGAAAATAAGCTTGGAGGCGACGGAAGAAGTGTTCGATGTCACGGTGTGTATTAAATTCATTGATGCATGGACGGAGGGGGATGAATGTGAGTCCTTTGCTGAGGACTGATCGTTTGTCCTCAGTGAGGGGGAGGTCTGGGGGGATGGTGAAAACTCGGCAGGGCTGGGAGCTGGGAGCTGGTGTGGGTGTAGAGCTGGGAGTGGGGTCGGAGCCAGTACCTGGAGTGGGTGTGATGGTGGGGGGAATGGGGATAGAGTCATGAGCAGGGGTAGTGTTCCCCTCGGGGTTCTGGGGGGTGGGGATAGTGACAGTGGGGTCTGTGGGGGGCGTGTCAGCAGAATGCAGGTGAGTGGCGCTGGTGGGGGCGGAAGTGGTGGCAGACACGGCAGTAGGGGTGGTGGAAGTCACTGAGCGTGTGGCATTAGCGATGATGTGAGGGGCGGAAGTGGCTGTGGGAGTGGCCATGATGGGGGCAGAAGTGACATCATCAATCAGCGTGGGGGTGGTAGCTGCATCAGCCGCATGGCTAATGGTGTTTATTGATTAGATTAGATTTCCTACAGTGTGGAAACAGGCACTTCGGCCCAAGTCCACACCGACCCTCCAAAGAGTAACCCACCCAGACCCATTTCCCTCTGACTAACTCACCTAACACTACGGGTAATTTAGCATGGCCAATTCACCTGACCTGCACATCTTTGGACTGGGGGAGGAAACCGGAGCACCCGGAGGAAACCCACGCAGACACGGGGAGAACGTGCAAACTCCACACAGACAGTCACTCAAGGCTGGAATTGAACCTGCGACCCTGGTGCTATGAGGCAGCAGTGCTAACCACTGAGCCACTGTGCCACCCCTCTTGGTGCTGTTTGCTCTTTCGGCTTCACTGTTGCCCCAGTGAACACTAAAATGATTCACTCCCCTGAATATTCTGCTTCATCTTATTAGAATGAGCCCACATTACTGTCATTGCAGGTCAGGTGGAAGATTCTGGCAAACAGGCCAGAGTACAACTTAATTCCAATCTCTGTCCAACTTTAATTCAACATAAAATAACGTAAGGCATATATCCATTCAGCTCATTGAGTCTGATTCATCAACTGGCTTATCGCTGATCTTCCATCTCAGTGCTATTTCCTAGCAGTGTATCCATATCTCTTGATGTCTGTTAATTTGGTCAAAACCCGGAGGAGAGGAATGTGAGAGGAGTTGCATGGTGGACGTGGAAATGTAGTTCTCTGTTCTTCAATTTTCGACTCTCTGTTTGATGGGTGGCCTTAAGAGCTGGCTACAAGGCGGATTGCTTAATTTAATAGTGGTTAGCACTGCTGCCTCACAGCGCCAGAGACCTGGGTTCAATTCCCGCCTCAGGCGACTGACTGTGTGGAGTTTGCATGTTCTCCCCGTGTCTGCGTGGGTTTCCTCCGGGTGCTCCGGTTTCCTCCCACAGTCCAAAGATGTGCAGGTCAGGTGAATTGGCCATACTAAATTGCCCGTAGTGTTAGGTTAGGGGTATGGGTGGGTTGCGCTTCAGCAGGTAGGTGTGGACTTGTTGGGCCGAAGTGCCTGTTTCCACACTGTAATGTAATGTAATCTACTTCAGGCACTCACACTCGGGATTAGCGGAGCATCATTTCTCACAGTGGGCAGTAAGCTTGGTGGAACACTGTGTGCGATAGCTGCAGGGCTTGGGAACAGAAACTGAAGGCTGCTCACTTCAAACATCTGGCAAGTAACCAGCAGCCCACAGCAGCCAGTATCTCTGAAATAGCTTGAGGATTGCTCTTCATGCAGCGTTTTCCTATCTTTGAGGGCTCCTTACTTTAACCCTAGCCTTAGGCCCTTTCACAAACATACTGCATATTCTCTGTAAGGCATACATACCCATTCCTTGAAATACAATTTCAAAACGAGTGGCATCTTTGTCATTTCAACATCGTTCAAGGTCATGCGCTATAGGTCATTTTTGAGCGGTCTAATTATACAATGGACAGTCACTTCCAGACAGCCAGTGTAACAATTTCTGTCCAGGTCTGTCACATGCTCCTTCAACTGAATCTGACTCCTCTGCCTCATGCATCTGGCTGCCATCCTTAACAGCACCTGCAGAGAGATTTTGCTGGTTAACTGCGTTTGCCAGAAACAGAGGCCCATTGACGTGCTCAAGGAGTGTTGATTTGGACGGTTGGGTATTGGAGGAGACCCAGCTTGTGGACCCACCCTTATGTACTCACCTCTGATGAATCTTCTGGAAATTCCCACTTGCTTCCCGAGGGAAGAGAGGAGCACACAGGGAGCAGTCACCTTTGCTAGGGAAGAGAGAAAATAATGATGATGTTTAATCCTTTATTGTGTATACCATTACATCACATACTGCAGTTGACTGCAGCAGTTCAAGAAAGCAGCTCAGCACCTCCTTCTAGGAGGAGAAAGTGAGGTCTCCAGATGCTGGAGATCAGAGCTGAAAATGTGTTGCTGGAAAAGCGCAGCAGGTCAGGCAGCATCCAGGGAACAAGAGAATCGACGTTTCGGGCATAAGCCTGATTCCTGAAGAAGGGCTTATGCCTGAAACGTCGATTCTCCTGTTCCCTGGATGCTGCCTGACCTGCTGCGCTTTTCCAGCAACACATTTCACCTCCTTTTAGGGACAACTAAGGATGGACAAGAAATGCAGACCCAGCCTGTGATGCCCATGAATTAAAATAATTAATTCAAAAATAAAATCAGAACTAAATTAAATCTAGTGCTATTAGACCTTGATTACAGAATTCACCTGTTGGATAATTTGTGGTATTTATAACAAATTATAGCCATTAAATCTCTGATAAATTATAATTAGAAAGTAGCTCAAGTGAAAAATTCCCAATAACTTTTCCAATAGGGAACATATGTCTGCAATCTATGTGCTCCCCTCCCACTGAGAAATGGAGCTTTTGGACAAATGTGGAATGAATGATTCATTCACTCACGTTCGGACATGGTCGCAGCAGGAACTGCTTCAGTCCATTTGTTTTAACTTCAGTGAAACTTGTCATTTAAGTAAATGCAAACAGCGATCAGGAATTACAATTCTCAGGATCCATTTCTGATATAAAAACTAGCAGCATAGTACCTGGATACGTTCCCATCAAACATCATCAGATTGACTATTACAATACGTCCTCATATCCACTCAAGGGGTAGCATTGTTGCCTCACAGCACCAGGGACCTGGGTTCGATTCCACCCTCGGGCAACTGTCTGTGTGGAGTTTGCACATACTCCCCGTGTCTGTATAAGTTTCCTCCAGTTCCCTCCCACAGACCAAAGGCGTGCAGCTTAGGTGAATTGGTCATGGGAAATACAGGGTTACAGGGATAGGGTAGGGTGGAATGGGTCTGGGTGGGATGTTCTTCAGAGGGTTAGTGTGATGGACTCAATTGGCTGAATGGCCTCAGTCCACATTGTAGGGATTCTATGAGACTTTGATCTATAAGAATGCAATATCAAATGCTCAGAGATGTAAGTAAGATGTTCTACACAGTGATAAACATGACGTGAAGTGCGTAACTCACCTCCTGACTCCCCAAAGCCTGTTCATCATCTACAAGGTGCAAGTCAGGAGTGTGATGGAATACTCTCCACTTGTCTGGATGCGTGCAGCTCCAACAACACTCAAGAAGCCTGATACCAACCAGGCCCAAGCAGCCTGCTCGATTGGCAGTGCATCCACAAGCATCCACTCCTCCACCACCGACACTCAGGAACAGCAGAGTGCACCATCTACAAGATGCACTGCAGAAATTCACCAAAGCTCCTGAGACAGCACCTTCCAAACCCATCTGGAAAATCAAAGGCAGCAGATACATGGGAACACCATCACCTGCAAATTCCCCTCAAGCCACTCAACATCCTAACTTGGAATTCTATCTCCATTCTTTCACCGTCGCTGGGAACATCCTGGAATTCCGTCCCTAAGGGCATTGTGGGTCTAGTGCCCAGCCAACCACATCCATCTACCACAAGTGCATTGAGGGAAATGTTACAAGGTGCACTACGGGAATTCCAAAAATAGAGCAGTGCCTTAAAAAAATCAAGTTCATTGCAGGGTTTTTAAAAAATACATTCTTAGATGTAACCACCACTGACAAGGTCAGCATTTACTTCATGTCCCTAATTGCACTTTGGGAATGTGATGTTGAGCTGCCTTCCTGAACCCACTGTCAGTCAGAATGGTGTAGTTACAGCCAGAGTGCTGTTAGGGAGTTAGTTCCAAGATGTTTGATCCATTGACAGTGAAGACCTACCCTAACGGCATTACTTACCTCTGCCTGTGAGATCCTTTATGCACGCCCGCACTCTCTGCCGCACCGCACGCTGCCCTCGAAGCGGCTGCGGGGGGGACGAGACTGTCACACACCTCCTTCTGGAATGTGCCTACGCAGAAGAAGTCTGGAGAGGAATGCAGTGGTGTTTGTCGAGGTTCATCCTGAGCAGCGCCGTGACGTGGGACTCCATGCTCTACGGCCAGTTCCCCGGGACGCACACCGAGACGAACATCAACTGTGCCTGAAGGATCATCAACTCGGTGAAGGACACTACGCCTCAGCTAAAAATGTAATCGTACCAACCTGTAAATAGGAATGATTACTCTGTTTCGGCATGCAAAGAAATGGAATGTTTACATATGTATGGCATGTCCAACTGTACAGACCATTAAAGTATTTTATGAATAAAGTATATTTTTGAAATAAAAAAAATTACTTACCTGGCTTTCTTACCACCTTGTGTCCTGACACCCTACTTATTTTGGCACCCTACCAACCTAGCACCCCTACACCCCTAACGCGTAACTTATGTAGTCACAGCAGCTGTCAAAGTGGCTGTGTGTGATGCTAGACCATTAAATTACAGAATATAGCATCCAGGTGTGGAAAAGGGGATGCAGCTTGCATTCCCCTGACTGTGCTGTGCTTTACAAAACCTAGCACAAAGGAAGTATACCACTTCTCATTTCCAAGGGGACCCTGGTTGGAATCTGCCGACAGAAACACAGAGCTGTTCGCTCTGTGAGAAAGGAGCAGTGTGGAAACTAGCATGTGATTTTCACTCTTCAGAATATCCAGCGCCCTATGCATACACATTAACACACCAGCTCAGAAAATGAACACCATCTATTGACAACAACAGTTCTCAGGACATCATTTGAATTGCCATTTTGAAACTGTTTTAAGCAAGTCCTTCAAGGATCTCGTAAAGAAAATGTATTGGCTGAAGTGCCATTTTTTCATTTACCTTAGAACATTCTACCATTCCTTACTTATATCTCCAATGCAGCTGATTGTTTGTCAGCACTTAGCCATCTACATATCCAGTATTTTTTTCTAACTTTTTCTTCTTCTGAAAGGAAAATTAAAAGGTTTGTGTCAGTGGGATTCATATTTCAGAGCTGCATTCACTTTTGAAGTACTTGACCCTAATTTTAGGGATAGGGCATCAGTATTGCTACACAATAAGAGTGTCAGAAACAAAACAAATAAAATAACTGAACGGCCACTTCCTGCCGTAACCATTCTAGATACACATTGTATGGAAGCCATTGTTTTTAGAGATTTTGATACCTCTTTATCTGAGGTACTTTTGCACCATCTTCTGGTATGTTGTTGAAATGCAGTTTAACTTGGCATTCACTGATTTCATCAGGCAAGCTTTTCACAATGGTATGTCCCTGATATCTCCAGTGTATCCAGTGGAATGTCCTATGAACAATGCTGAAATCCCAGGCAATGCTGCTAACCTAAAATGCAAACATAATACACACAAATGTACAAATGGTGCCAGTTTACATGTGAGCTTTTAAATTCAAAGAAGCTATGCTCTCCATTAGCTATTGTAAAGGTTAGGATCCACTCTCCCAAACCATTTGGCAATCAAGTCACGTGAATCTGTCTTCAGTCAGAGTTTAGTATGATCTCACCATCTCTGTACTCAGTCTTTTATTTCACGTTAAACTAAAGGAAACATTCATAACATGACTGCCCTGTAAAGTCTTGTTCTGTAATAAACATCCAATCACAGATTATCCATAATATAAAACAACCCAGGGAAGATATTAGAAGTCCTTTCTCTCCACCCCCAGAATTGGTTTTGCTCTTTCACCATTGTATTCTGAATTATAGCCCGTAGAATTATTTCATTGTAAGCAGCTAGTCCAAAGGCTGCTATAAATCATGACCACTGCAGAACTAAGTGCCTGTCTGATTGATCCAAAAGTGTAATACCGACTGTCACCCTAATTGTTCCTCTTTCACTTCCCCTGCTTCTCCATTTTTGAAGCGTTCTGAGAGTCATCAATGAATAACTGGCAGAAGAGGTGGATATTTTTTCACAAGCGTTCACAGCTACAAATTGTAAAGTCAATGTCATGGATCTGATGTGAATATTTGGCTAAGATACCCTATAATGGAAATAGAATGGGCTTATGTGCAATGTATCTGGCTACTTGTCTCTCATGTCACACGTGTTATGAAGTTGTTCACAGAAATAATATTTTTGGAGAACTCATGTTTCAAAATATTATGAACAATGTTTGAATTGAAAGACTTAGGAGATTCGATTTTTTAAATTTTACCAGAAGGACGATTTGGATTTTTAATTTATAAAAAATACACTTAGTGGAAGAGACAACAAAGCTAAGTAAACAGCCAGAACTTTATGGACTATGGAACCACAAAGTCTTGTGCACAGAGGTGTCACATGTCTCAGTTTATAGCTATCAAGGGTTTGAAGTGTCTTTGGACATTGTTTAGAAATGGCAAGTACAGTGTATCCTGCTAACTGTGAGGGCAGCCAATTCATCTTTTCCCACCTTTTTAGATAAAGCTGTTTTGAGAATCCAGTGTGAGACCTGGGAAAACGAATGCAGTTACTCTCCTCTGATAAGCTTCTGGAAGATTCCTCTTGATGTCTGTGGAATGAACCACTTCTAGAAAGATCCCAGTGACGACTACAGCTGCCTATTGAAATCTGTCATTATGTACCACAACAAAAACCATGTGAGTTCTTTTCACATCTTATCACTTTTCCTTCAAGAATTAACAAATATTTGGCCAAAGTATTTTTAAAGTTAATCCCTGCAGAAAAAGTTCCTTTATTTTTGCTTCAACTGGCATGTGTGTGTGTGCGTGTGTGTGTCTGTGTGTGTGTGTGTGTATGTGTGTCTGTGTGTGTGTGTGTGTCTCTGTGTGTGTGTGTATACACATTAGGTTAATTAGAAGGGTGAATATTTTTGCTTTCACATTTCAAACTGCACCAATCAGATTTACAACTCTGCTGAATAATAATAATACATTATTCATTTTGGTGTTTATTAAACAAGCCTGGTTTTGGATTTATTCTTTTGTCTTCTGAAACTACTTTCCAGATCTTACAGAGGTTTATAAAATCATGAGGGGCATGGATAGAGGAAATAAACAAGGTATTTTCCCTGGGGTTGGGAGTCCAGAGCTATAGTGCATAGGTTTAGAGGGGAAGGATTTAAAAGGGACCCAAGGAGTAATGTTTTCACACAGAGGGTGGTGCGTGTATGGAATGAGCTGCCAGAGGAAGTGGTGGTGGCTGGTACAGTTAGATTTAAAAGACATCTGGATGGGTACATGAAGAGAAAGTGTTTAGAGGGATATGGGCCAAGTGCTGGCAAATGGGACTAGATTAATTTAGGATATCTGGTCAGCATGGATGAGTTGAACCAAAGGGTTTGTTTCCGTGCTGTATATTTCTATGATTCTATGAAGTCTATAAGTGGCCATAATCAGTAAAACATTCAATTAGGTGCTGTGACCAGAACAGTGTGAGTCTAGAGAAAGATGGTGCAGTTCCCTGTCTTGGTCATAATGCAAGGTAGATGAGTAGATCTTTTACTGAGTCCAGTTGCAGTAGATTGTCAGGTAGTAGCTGATAGTGGGACTTTGAATAGATCTGGGGTATGGCCCTGCCAACAACCCTGCACCATAATCCTCTTTGCACTTAAAAGGGGAAAGCCAAGTAATTTGCTTTTGGAACCTACACTCTCTCCTGCCCAGGAAGTTGGGCCAATCTGCAAAAACAGGATGGTCTCCTGCAGGGAGTTTTTAAGTTAGATCATTGAATCGAGTGAACAATCCAGCAATGCACTGTGGGTCATCCCAGAGATGTGCCTAACAGTGTCACATAGAACGTGCTGGCCACTTTTGTTCAATAGAAAAAAACAGAAATTGCTGCAAAAACTCAGCAGGTTTGACTCTATGTGTGGGAAGAAGGCAGAGTTAACATTCCATCAGAACACTGACTGGACTTGGAAAGTTGGCTCTGTTTTCTTCCCAATGGATGCTGCCAGAGCTGCTGTGTTTCTCCAGCACCTTCTGTTTTTTGTTTCAGATCTCCAGCATTCATGGTTCTTTGTTTTGCCTTTATTTACTACTTCTCTCCTTCACATTTTAACAGTATTAAGGACCTCAGAGCACAATAATAAGCCATCTGGTCTGATTGATTTATGCGGCTGTTTATACTCTAGATAAGCATCCTGCCTTGTTACCTCCTCAAACGTTCAGAGGATATCCATCAAATTATTCATATCTTTGTACTCATTCTGGGGTGACATCCCTCTTTTATGAAAATCTGTTGCACCAATAACTCGCTGCTCTGGTGCTTGGAGTTAATGAGGATTAACTGCACCCACTACATCCATGGAGTTGTGGGGGGATTTGTGGGTGGGATGTTGTCAATCTAATTTGGAAGCAGCAAAGTCTTTCTAACATATAATCGTTAAATTTACAGGATCAGGAAAAGGAGAGTGATGGAGAAAAGTTGACCTTTGCCTTGAATGTGATTTTAACTCAATTAAGCAGCGCAAACTAGAGAAACAATGTCTCATCTTAATTAAAACCTGCATCCCCATTCTGAATGATTAATGATTTAACAGCCATCTCGGGTTTGTCTAATACATCAATTGTATTACACTTTGATCTTTTACTTATAAATTCTGTGTCCTATGTACCTGCCCCACTAGCTACCTGGTGAAGGAGCAGCACTCCAAAAGCTTGGACTCCCAAATAAACCTGTTGGACTATAACCTGGTGTCGTATGAGTTTTAACACCAGCTCCTCCACATCCTCCTATCCTCAGACTAGGTACTTTACAGCCTGCTGGACTTAATATTGAGTTCAGCACCTTCTGATTGTGAACACACTCCCATTCCTTCCCTTTCTTTTAGCTTTACTGGTTGTATTTTCTGTCCCCGTGTCCTCCCTACCCTTCCCCCACTTTCCCAGTCGACCAGTTAGACACACCATTGTTCTGCCAATCTCACATTCCAATCACTTAAAGTGTACTATTAACACCCTTTATCCCCCAGCACTCAAACCCCAACTATTGCATAAATGCTATCCCCTCCTCACTTCATGTCAGCTCTGATGAAGAGTCATCTGGACTCGAAAAGTTAGCTTGTTCTCTCTCCATGGATGCTGCCTGACCCGTTGGGATCCCTAGTGTTTGTTGCCTTCAGGCAACTCACTTCTGTTTTTTTACTTGATAATGTCAGTACTGATTCAGAGGGAAAGTCTTTCGATTATAATGCCCAGGTAAGAATTTTGTTCTGAAGTCTCATCTACAGCCAAGGGTGAGGTGCCAGAGGATTGGAAAGTGACAAATGTTGTCCCTTTATATAAAAAAGGCTGTAAGGAGAAGCCTGGGAAGTACAGAGCTATGAGTCTGACATCGGTGGTGGGTAAGTTGTTAGAGGAGATTCTCACAGTTAAGATTTCATGCATTTGAAAAGGCAAAGACTGATCAGGGATAGTCAGCATGATACTGTGCCTGAGCAATCATGTCTCACAAACTTGATTGAGTTTTTTGAGGTTGTAATCAAAAAGATTGATGAGCATAGAGTGACAGATGTTGTTTATTTGGACTTTAGTAAAGCCTTCGACAAAGTTCTGCATGGTAGACTGATGAGTAAAGTGAGATCATATGGCATTCAGGTGAGCTTGCCAATTGGATACAAAATTGGCTTGAGGTTGGGAAAGAGAGGGTGGTGATGAGGGTTGTTTTTCAGACTGGAGGCCTGTGACCAGCAGTGTTCTGCAGGGATCAGTGCTGAATCCACTTCTGTATAGAAAATGATTTGGATGAGAATTTTGGACACATGTTTGGTAAGTTTGTGGATGGAACCAAAATGATCCATACAGTCACAGTGAAGAAGGTTATCAAAGATTACAAAGGGATCTTGATCAAATGGGCCAATAGACTGAGGAGTGGCAGATGAGGTTTAATTAGGATAAATGTGAGGTATTGCATTATTGCAAACAAGAGCAGGACTTATTCAGTTAATAGTGGAGCCCTGGATAGTGTTGTCAAACAGAGACCAAGGGGTTCAGGCACATAGTTCTTTGAAAGTTGTGTCACAGGTAGACAGAACATTTAAGAAAATGTTTAGCATGCTTGCCTTCATTGCTCAGACCACTGAGTATGGAAACTGGGACATCATGTTGAGATTGTACAGGACGTTGGTGAGGCCACTTTTGGAGTATAGCTCTGGTCACCCTGCTACAGGATGGATATTATTAAATTGGAGAGGGTTCGGAAAAGATTTACCAGGATGTTTCTGGGACTAGAGGGTTTTAGTTACAAGGAAAGACTTTATAGGCTGGGACTTTTTCCCTGAAGCGTTGGAGGTTGAGGGGTGACCTTATGGAGGTTTATAAAATCATGAGGGACATGGATAAGGTGAATAGACAAGACCTTTTCCTGAGGATGGGGAGTTCAAAACTAGGGGGCATTTAGAGTCATAGAGTCACAGAGAGATACAGCATGGAAACAGACCCTTCGGTCCAACCCGTCCATGCCGACCAGATATCCCAACCCAATCTCGTCCCACCTGTCAGCACCAGGCCCATATCACTCCAAACCCTTCCTATTCATATACCCATCCAAATGTTGCAATTGTACCAGCCTCCACCACTTCCTCTGGCAGCTCATTCCATACCCGTAGCACCCTCTGCGTGAAAAAGTTGCCCCTTAGGTCTCTTTTATATCTTTCCCCTCTCACCCTAAACCTATGCCCTCTAGTTCTGGACTCCCTGACCCCAGGGAAAAGACTTTGCCTATTTACCCTATTCCTGCCCCTCATAATTTTGTAATTTTTAAGGTGAGATGAAGGAGATTTAAAAGGGACCTGAGGGGCAATATTTTCACACAGAGCGTGATTCGTATGTGGAATAAACTGCCAAAGGAGGTGGTCGATGCGGGTACAATATTTAAAAGACATTTGGACAGGTACCCGAATAGGAAAGGTTGAGAGGAATATGGGCTGAATACAGATATGTGTGACTAGTTTAGTTTGGTAAACTTTCTCAGTATGGACAAGTTGGACCCAAGGGTCTATTTCCCTGCTGTGGAATCTATGACTCTGTAGCCATCTAAAAAAACACATACGCGCTCCAGGCCAGGAGAAAAGCATATAAAGCCTCTGCAAGTGTTATCTTAAAAGCACTTCAGCCAAATTCAGTAAAAGAAAATTCACGGATTGACTTTAAATGTTAATTTGCAGCTAAAGGCACTTTCATACAAGCTATTGGCACAGGTTGTTGGATCAGTTATGGCTATCTGATTTCATTTTTCTTGGAGACACTAGTTCTGAATTCTCTTTTGGAAATATGATGATGAACTTTTGTGGGAACCAAAGGTCCCGCAATTTCTTCCCTAATTTCTCACGATCTCCTGGGATACTCTTGATCAGGTCCCAGAGATTTATCAATTTTTATGTTTTTTAAGACCACCCACAACTCCTTTTCTATATTGCGATGTGGAGGAGCTGGTGTTAGACTGGGGTGGACAAAGTTAAAAATCACACAACACCAGGTTATATTCCAACAAATTTATTTGGAAGCACCAGCTTTCAGAACACTGGTCCTTCATCGGGTGGTAGTGGAGTATAAGATTATAAGACACAGAATTTATAGCAAAATATTACAGTGTCATGAAACTGAAATGATATATTGAATAAACCTGGATTGTTAAGTCTTTCATCTTTTAGAATGGGCTGCAGGATTTGGTTCATTAATATGTAAATCCCAGAACTTTTAAGTCATCTTCTCGAGATAACTTAAGGTTTTATAACACAAGGTGAAATTTAAGCTCAGGCAATGCCTTAAAGGTGTGAGGTCAGAGTCTGTCTTGAGTCAGACTGGTTTTGTTTCCAAAATGGAATTTACAAAATATTACATGGATTGACTGCCTGCAGATTGTACATTTTTTGAGCAAAACAGGCAGTCAATCCATGTGATATTTTGTAAATTCCACTTTGGAAATAGAACCAGTCTGATTCAAGATTGGGATACAGACAGATTCTGACCTCACACCTTTAAAGCATTGTGTGAGCTGAGATTTCACCTTTTGTTACAAAACCTTAAGTTATCTCGAGAAGGTGACTTAAAAGAAATTCTAGGATTTACATGTTAATGAACTGAAACCTGCAAATCATTCTAAAGGATGAAAGACTTAACAATCCAGGTTTGTTCAATATATCATTTCAGTTTCATGACACTGTAATCTTTTGTTATAAAGTCTGTGTCTTATGATCTTATACTCCACAACCACTTGATGAAGGAGCAGTGCTCTGAAAGCTAGTGCTTCTGAATAAACCTGTTGGGCCATAACCTGGTGTTGTGTGATTTTTAACTTCTATATTGTGGAGTGTTTTCAAGACACCGGTATTTACTTCCCTGAGTTCGGTAGCCTCCATGTCTTTCGCTATGGTAAAAACTGACTCCAAGTATTCGTTTAGTATCTCTCCCATATCCTGTGCTTCCACATATAGACCTTGTTGATCTTTAAGGGAACCTATTCACTCCCTTGTTGCTCTTTTGCTCTTAATGTACCTGTTGAATCTCTTATTCTTCACCTTATCTGTCAAGGCTAATTCAAAGAGATAGCCCCTTTTTGCTCTCCTGATTTCCCTTAAGAATGCCCTGTATCCCTTATACTCTTCAAGATATTCATTAAATCCCAGTTGTTGATATCTAACACATGTCTCCTTCTTATTCTTAACCAGGGCCTCAATATCTTTATTCATCCATTGTCCCCAACTCTTACCAGTCATACTGTTCACTCTAATAGGAACATGATGCCTCTGAACTCTTGTTCTCTACTGTTTTAAAGCCTCCCCCTTGCCAGTCGATCCTTTACCTGCAAACATTCTACTCCAATCAACTTTTGAAAGTTCCTGTTTCATTCCGTCAAAAGTTGCCTTATTCCAAGTAAGACCTCCAACTTTAATACAAGGCCTATCTTTTTCTATAACTATTTTAAAATTAACAGAATTATGATCACTGGTCACAAAGTTCTCCCCCACTAACACTTCAGTTACTTGACCTGCCTTATTTCCTGAGACAAGATCAAGTTTTGCTCCTTCTCTAATAGGTACATCTATACGTTGAGAAAGAAAATAGTCTTGAACACATTTAACCAATTCCTCACCATCCAACGCTTAACACTACGGCAGTCCTAATCTATGTTTGAAAAGTTAAAATCCTCTATTATTACAACCCTTTTACTCTTACATATATCTGAGATAACTCTACATATTTGCTCTTCAATTTCCTTCTGACAGTTGGGGGTGCCTATAGTACAATCACAGTGATCATCCTTTTCTTATTTTTGAATTCCACACATATAGCTTCTCTGGACAATCCCTCAGAAATATCCTCTTTCAGTACAGCAATAATGTCTCCCTAACCAAAAACACCATTCCCCTCCTCTCTTACCTCTCATTCTATCCTTCTTATAACATTGAAACCCTGGAACATTCAGTTGTGGGTCCTGTCTCTCCCTCAACCAGGTTTCTGTGGCTAACAATGCTGATCATAATTCAACACTTCAGAGGGTGTTGTATCTTCTCCATTGTTCCACAATAAGAACAGGGCATTATTTTGATACTTTGGAGGTTTCTGTAATAGCTATGATGTCCCAGTTCCATGTTCACATACATGCCCTGAGTTAATCAGTGTTTCCTGTAAGACCCCTTGAGGCTTAATTCTTCAGAGTTACCTTTCTCTCTGACTTGTTCTGGCCTGCTTTTTCTAATGAACTTGCTCTCTTTAGCTTCAGAACCATCCTCACCAATCTTTCTATTCTCACTCTACTTAGAATCCTCCAGGTTGAATGTACTTGCATGGTGTCAAACCTAATGCTGATGACCTTTGCATTTTTATTTGAGGAAGCATTTTTTTTTGAGGAAGCACTTGTTTTTTCACTTGTTACTTAAGGAACCAGTTTCTGATGACCTGTTTCTGATAGTGTAAACTGTGGGGCTATGGAGCCGCTGCAAGAAGATGGGATTAGAAAGGACATCTGGCTGTCTTGGAGTCAGCATGGACAAGATGGGCTGAATAGTCACCGTCTGTGCTGTATAATTTCTATAGCTCTACGTATAGTCTCCTATATATTTAATTGGTAATGTCACCTGCCCTGCTATGACCAATGGAAAACTAAAACAAGGATGGGACTAAGTATAACTACTCCCCACCTCCTCCCCACCCCCCGCCAAGCTCGATTGTGACAATAATGAGAAGTAATTGAATGGAAGAATACATTGACAGGGTTTGTGCGTGGAATGAATTGCTAGCAGAAGTGGTAGATGCAGATCTACTTACAACATTTGAATTACATTTGGGCAGGTACATGAATAGGAAAGTTTTACAGGGATATGGGCCAAGTGTGGGCAAATGGTAGTAGTTTGCTTGGGAAACTTGGTTGGCATGGATGGGTTGGAGCGAAGGGTCTGTATGAAAGTTGAATGTGGCCTAAGAACCAACATGGACCATATGGGCTGAATGGCCCATTTCTGTGCTGTACGTTCTATGATTCTATTCAGGATCTTTGTTTCTTAGTTTTCCTTTCAGTCCTGCTGCATAATTTATCATAAGTAGCTGGGGGGACTGCAGTGGAGCCTGATGTATCTTCTCTACAGTAAATTTTGTTGCAATATCGGAACAAGCCACATTTTATAACTACCGCTGAAAAATCATCATTTTACCTACCATTTAAATGTGAATGAATGATAGAACCAAGCTACACAAGGAAACTATGTGCCCATCTACATCTCTGCTAGTTCTTTCATTGGAACAGTAAAGCCTCATGCCACTGCCCTGCTCTTTTCTCTGCGACTCGCATCACTGCTTTAAACATTCGTCTATTTTTCGCTTAAAAGGGTCACCTGCCTTAGCTACTCTCAAGGTCAGAAGTCACATGACACCAGGTTATGGTGCAACAAGTGTATTTGAAATCACTTTTGGAGTGCTGCTCCCTCGTCAGGTGACCTAATAAGGGAACAGCGCTACAAAAGCTTATGATTTCAAATAAACCTGTTAGACTATAACCTGGTGTCATGTGACTTCTGACCTTGTCTGCCCCAGTCCAACACCAGCACCTCCACATCTTATCTACTCTCTATAGTGATTTCATGTTTGTATTTACGCAGATTAGATTATATTTACATTAATATCTATAGAATACCAGCAGGCCTGTTGATTTAATAAACCTGGAGAAATGTGCAAAGTTGAGATCAATTAATAGATCAGGTCATTTAACAGATCTATAGCTGAAGCTTTATTCTTCATTCATTGCTAAACAATACTTTTTTTGAAGAAATAGATCAAGTTAAAAATGGTTAACTTAGATGGACTTTTATGTTAAGACTGGCACATAATATTGCAAAAATGAGAAAATGCTATTTAAATCAATTAAGCTACAAATATATTTATTGCAAGCTACAAGTATCATTTTGCACAACAGAGGCAAGTCTATGCTAATTGAGGTAACCTTATGATACATTATGTGTTGTTCTGGTGCACTAGACAGTAACTTCAAAGCACTCATAAATTTGGCTTGAGCCTGAGCAGGAGGAAGCTAAATTAACATACACAATTAGAATAACACTAGCGTCAAAAAGGTGTGTCTTAATGAATGCAATAAATCTTAACTCCTCCAAAGTGTCAAAATAATGCCCTGTTCATATTGTGGAACAATGCAGAAGATACAACACCTCGGAAGTGTTGAATTATGATCAATATTGTTAGCCACAGATCTTCCTCAAAACACAAAAGAGTTATTGGTCTGTGCACTTGAGGTTGTATGTTAAGACGGACAATGTCAGATGTTTATGTATACATCTTTTTGTGCATATTTTACATCATTACTAGAGCATTATTTCTGGTGACGATAATAGCTGTCAGTGTGCAGTCTGCCCCGAATCAAAGTTTGTCCCAATTACTTCAATCCTTTTTATTTTGCTGTGATCTCTAATTAGTGTTTAAGGGACAACTGCAGAAGTACGTGATTCAAAAGCCTAACACACCAACCCATTCCCATCCTGCAGTGCACTCACCACCATTCAGAAAACATCATATCGGCTTCTTGTGAGAATTAACTCTGTCAGCGCTTGACTTGGTAGGCGTTTCTGTTTCGCACAGTTTTCCTCTGCAAGTCTTTTGAATTCATCAGCTTATTCTTTTGAGTTTTATCACACTGAACTGAAAAGTTTCCTGCCACAGTTCTCTTTAACCTCAGGGGCGTCTTGGTCTTTTGGGGTGGCAGGCAAACCACTGACAGATGCAATGTGTTGTAACTTGTTTTAATTAGTAACTAGTTATATTGATATGTTAGACACTGTTAGAAACTTTGAAGAGATGTCAGCTCACAATGCCTTGAGATCTCAAGCTGTCTGGTGGGAGAGAGCTTTGTGGGCAGTGGCAACATACACAGACTGATACTGACTGAAGGATCTGGGCTAACCTCTTACCCTTCCACAGTTACTGTAAGATGTCCTGAGCATTCCCAGCATGCTGTATGCTTTGTTTCAGACTTCCAGCATCTGCCTTCTTTCCCTTTTTAGTTCATAGGAAATTCTAATATGTAATGGACACCACAAGGGTTCCAAGTCAACAAATCTCCTGGACGGTTCTTTAAGAAGTGCAGGAGCAAAGGTACTTAGGGAAGAGATTTACATGAAACTTTGATTGTGACAGAGCCAGTTCATTATACTGTCATGAATAAAATATTAGAGATCATTGAGTTTATGAATAGAGGCATTGAGTATAAAACTAAGGAAGGATGCTAAACCTTTATAAAATATTGGTTAGGCCGCAGTTGAAGTATTGTGTCCAAGTCTGAGCACCATATTGTTGGCAGGATGTCAAGGTCTTGGACAGGGTGCAGATGAGATTCACGAGAGTGGTGGCAGGGATGAGTGATTTCGAATGAGAGAGAGACTGTTGACATTGGGCTTGTCCTCCTCTGAGCGTCAAAGGCTCAGAGGAAATGTAATGAGGTTTTCAAAGTTGTGAACGCTTTTGTTGAGAGTAAGGGGAAACTGCTACTGGTGGCACAATGGGATAATCAGAGGTCACAAGTTCAAGGTAATACGCAACAAAAGAAAAACGGAGATGACATGATGAAACATGTCTTCACTCAATGAGTTGTTACGAACTGGAAGGGGAATGGAAGAAGATTCGAGAGTGACTTTCTCAAGAGAATTGGATACATTGCGGGGAAGAAAACAAGATATGAGGAAGAGCAGGGAACTAGGATTGATGGAACCATCCACCCAAAGAGCTGACACAGGCAGAATGAGTCAAATAGACTGCATGATTCTAGAATTCTAGAATTACATTAGAAGCTGACAAAACAGACATGACAAAACAGATTACAGGATATTATCACTTTGCTGATGGACAGAGCTTTCTGTGCAAAAACTGGCAGCTGCATTTTCCACATTATGGCCAATTAATTATTTTGGATGCATATTTATCTTTCCAATGTTGCCCCTTGCAGCTTTCATTTTTTCTCTAATGGGCTGTTACCATCTCTTACCAATTCCACTCTTTGAAGAGGTAACAAAGAAGATTGATGAGGGCAGAGCAGTAGATGTGAACTATATGGACTTTAGTAAGGCGTTCGACAAGGTTCCCCATGGGAGACTGATTAGCAAGGTTAGATCTCATGGAATACAGGGAGAACTAGCCATTTGGATACAGAACTGGCTCAAAGGTAGAAGACAGAGGGTGGTGGTGGAGGGTTGTTTTTCAGACTGGAGGCCTGTGACCAGTGGAGTG